>NW_016690562.1:114851-133911 GCF_001604755.1 Lepidothrix coronata
CCGTGAGGGGAGCGCGGGGACAGGGGAGCCCCGGCCGTGAGGGGAGCGCGGGGACAGGGGAGCCCCGGCCGTGAGGGGAGTGCGGGGGAAGCCGGTGAGCCCCAAGGAGCCCGGCCGTGCGGGGAGTTCCCGTGAACCCCGGAGATAGGTGAGTCCCGGTGAGCCCCGGTGAATCCCGGGGACAGAGAAGCCCCGGCCGTGAGGGGAGCCCCGGGACAAGGGAGAGCCGGCCGTGAGCCCCGGGACAGGGGAGCCCCGGGACAGGGGAGCTCCGGTGCGCTCGGGTGCAGGGTGAGCCCCGGGGCCGCGGCTGCTGTTTGCAGTCCCTCAGCCGCTCCACTGAGACCGGCTCTGCAATCCCAATCTTAGTGGGGCAGAAATGTCATATGACAGAGGGATGACTGCCAAATGTCAGCCAGTTTTCACATCATGCCTTGGCAGAACACAGAGATGCTGAGAGGAGACAAAATATTGATTCTACCAGAGAAACTGGTAACGTTGTCAGAGTGACCAGTGTCCTGGTGTAACCAGCTTCTCGTTCTGCCCTCTTTTGTTTGTTTTATTCCACTATTTTCTCCTGTGATAACATTTCATAGGTGGGTACTCTGTGGCTGACAAATGACTGAAGGGAGTTGATAAAATCCCAAGGTTTGTAACACTGGCACAGGAGGACGCTGATTGCGCAGAAGAGAGAAACTCAGCGTCCAGCCCAAAACCACTGTAGCTGAAGGGAAAACCCTTGAATTAATACCTGTTGGACTTCACAGTATGTCCCGGGAGACGGAGGAAATATGTAGCCAGGAGCTTTGAACAGATACTTGAGATTTTTCAATAGTAAGAAACTAAATGTTCTTAATTGAAATGCCTGTCAGATGTAGCCAGGGCAGATGGAAACACGGTCCTTCAACTCCCTGCGTTGACACATCCTCAGCAGAAGGGAACAGTATTGCCCTCAACTGCAGCAGTTGGTAACAGAAATCCAAACTGTGGCTGAGCTCTGTGTGTTTTCGTCTCCCAGGGGCTGTGACCTGTCGTGGCAGTGGAGCACACACGACAGCCGCCCTGCTGCTCCAGAGGGGATGACAGCTTCTGACCCATCCAGCAGCAACTGAGGGGCCATCCTGGACAGAGAGCCAGTCCTGCTCCACTGGGAAACCTCTGAGCCGAATCACACCTCCAAACTCTCCTTGGCTTAAACAGGTCTGGTGTCTTTGCTACTTTTCTTGAATACTGACAAGATTTTCGACACGGATGGGAAGGGAGATCAGAGTACACTTTCTGCTGAGAAGTGGTGCTATTGAGGCCAAGTTGCATTATGGTGTTTTCCTCATAATTATTCATTCACTGGCAGTCTTTTATCAATATTATTCTTCCTTAGAACATCAGATGTTGCAAATAAGTATAGACACTAAAAATACTATCTTGCTAATACAGTTTAAGCAAAAGAAGAAACAGACCACTCAGTAAAGGCCCTGCTAATAGCCTTAGCAAAGTTAGAGTAAAGAAGTGGTTAAGGATCTAGATGATTTAATCCAGTTTTAAGAAAAGGTTTTACAGTGAGCAATTAGATGCTGTTTAAGGAATTAATCACTAATGGGTCATTAACTCTGACTGCTATTGTACAGTTAACAAGCCGAGGCAGGATTATTAGACTCAGCACCCAATTAAGAAGGAGAAGATATTTACAACAAAATGAACAAATGAGCTTTTAAAAAGGAAAGGGACAATTTAAAAGAAAGTGTAGGAACATGAAAAACTAGATAGGGTAGAAGAAAGATGTGAGTTTGCATAGGCCCATCCCTTTATTTGCCCAGTTATGTTTAGCTGGTAAAATATTTATTTTTAGCAGTAAACTCATAGCTTTCCTTGAAGGACATGATGGCACACAGTCGATCCATTACAGTGCTGACAGCTGATGAGGAAGTCAGGGGGTTCTTTCCAATGGCTTTACAGGATACAGGAGAACTGGAGGCAACAGGGAGGGAGGAAAGGCAGTAGTGTCAAAATGTGGAAAAGCACCACTGCAGTTTTGGGGAGTCGACTCATTCCCAAGTAATGACAAGTGGGATTGTTCCCCCCCAAGGAGGAAGAGTGTGCAGAGCCTGTGCAGTCACTCCTTAGTGCGTGTCCGTGGCTGACACAGCCCAGGCTGTGCGGGCACTTCTCAAGCACACCAGGAGAAATCCTTCCCTTGTAGCCACCAGAAGAGATGTACCTTCTTGCGACCCCAGCATCCTTGGTGGTGCAAGCAAGGCTCACCTGTGAAAGGACCATGGGAGTAAGACCTGAAAACTGAAGCAATAGGGTTTTTGTTCTCCTCTCCTCCCCCCAGAAGTTCACTCAGGTCTCCTTGCTAGAAGTTAGCAAAATACCCCCCTCCCGGTCCCGATAGCGATGGCGCTTCTTCTCTTGACAGCACTTCCACCTCTTTGCCAAGGGAGCAAAGAGCTGTGTGCTGGGCAAGCCGGGCACCTCCACGGACACACACACAGTAGCACCGTCAAGTCCAGAGCCCAACAGGAGGGTCTGCCTCAACAGGGCTTCATTCCCCCTGAATTCAGGGGGGACCATTCATGGGGCCTCCCTGCGTGCCTGAACCAGCATGGCTCAGGGATGGCAAGCCAGGGGGCCTGGGCACAGTGTGTGCTCTGGTCCAGAGAGGCAGGTTGGATCTGCAGGGAGGCTGGGGAGAGAGGAAAAGGCGTTTGGAAACAGAAGGATTCCTATTATTATCTTTAAAAGAAGCTCTCCAGACAATAGATGGGGGCTGCTGTGGAGAAGGCTGTGAAGGGATGTTTAGAAACTGCTGTCTAAGGTTAAAAAGCTCTCCGAAGTGAAGCTGAACAAAGTTGACATACTTGTTTCTGACAGGACTCTTAAAGATACGCACAGATTGTGAAAATATAATTAGACGCCAGCCTTTGTCTGGCCACAACGAGTGGGAAATGGTGAAAGGAGAGGTCTCCCAAGTCTGCATTGAATCATCCCCAGAACACAATGAGGGCACTTGTGCATCTTTCTCTCTTCCCTAATGAGAAACGTTAATTGCCACAACCTCCCGAGTGTGTAGAGCACCCCATGCCCAGTGGAGGAGAAGGGGTGTTTCATTACAGCTTCTCAGCCCCATTACAGGCAGTAACGGAGATAATGAAAAATAAAGATGCCGCAGTTTTGGTTTCGGCAGGCGGGCGATGGGCACTGGGTGGGCAGGGGAGCAGGCACGGCGCTGGGCCGTGCCAGCCTCCGGGGGCTGTGCTGGGCAGCCAGGCCAGGCAGAATGCGCCCGCCAGGCCTCAGCCGGGTGTCCAGTGCCCAGGAAGTGACCGTCTGTCTCCCGCCGCAGCAGCTGGGCTGCAGGGAACCGGGACCCCTGCCATTCCCCTCCTCTGCAGAGGCAGCAAAGGCTGGGGACTGGCACTGCCCCCGGTCTGCCTGGGCAGGGGGCAGGCAAAGCCCACCTGAACCTAGGGCTGCCCTGCAAGAGCAGCTGTGGGAGTGCTGTGCCTGGCCCACGGACTGCCAGGGCCCCGGCACCTCTGTGCCCAGGGGGGACCCTCATCTGGCCACACTCCCTGTTGTGGGGCTGCAGACTCCAGGGCCACAGCCAGCTCCTGCTGCTGGAGGAGGAGGGAGAAGAGTCCACAGCCAGGCCTCTCCCACCCCTCCACGCATCACAGGCAGCGGAGGGTCCAGCCCGAGCAGCCCATTTGAGTGCAGAAACATGATGCGCAGCCTCCATGCAGATGTTGCCATTTAATGGTGCAAAAGCAGAAACCCCTCCCCAGGTACGGCAGGATACCTGGGCTCCCAGGCACCTTACACAGCTCTTTGCCCTACTGCAGCTTTTATTGTGACTAAAGGATCCAGCCAAGGAGACAGAACAAAAGAGATTGTTTTTCCTAAGCTATGATTGGGCCCCTAACTCTTCAGGGCATGTGGAAAAGGGAATTAAAGGGACCACAAAATACAAAGCAAGTCAAGGCGTGGGGGAAAGGCTGGTGCAAGGGACAGCCCTCCTGTGCCCAGCCATCCGGGGCAGCCGAGGCAGGGCAAGGGTGTCCCTCAATCATCCTGGGACGGGCCTTCCCCATGGGTTTCTCCCAGGTGCTGAGAGGGAGTTCAGATTGTCTGCCAGGGCTTGCCGATGGACTGGATGTGCTCCTTGGCCTTCAGCCGCAGGGCGGCAATGCTCGTATTGCGTGGGTCTGCCTCGTCCAAGGGGAACTTGTCCACAAAGGTGGCCCCACACTGGTAAGGCGGCGGCGGCCCCATGGCCCCCAGGGGCTGCAGCGCGTGGGTCACTGCCGGAGAGTTCAGGAAGGGCGGTGGTGTGTAGCTGCCGGGCAGGCTCTGCGGTGAGGCCACGAAGCCAGGCAGGGTCTGCAGGGCCGTGCTGCTGGGCACTGGCGGGCTGAGCCACGTCTCCAGGGGGAGGTTGCTGCTGAGAGGACCCATGGGTGTTGCCTGCGGCGAGCGGTTGAAGGAGAGGATGGGCGAGTCCTGCAGCTTCATGGAGGTCACCTCCAGCTTCTCCTGCCGCCTCCACTTGGCCCGTCTATTCTGAAACCACACCTGCAAGCACAGCCGTATCAGTCGGGCCCCGGGCAGAGGCTCACCCCTGGGTGCAGCGATGCACTTGAAACAGAGCGAGGGAAGCACGCAGCAGGCGATGTGCTGCACCGTGCTGAGCCAGGGCAGAAAGGGGTTTGGGGGCTTCGGGCGTTTCCCCGTGCCTCGCACTCGGTGGAAAACAGCCCCGCGGCAGAGCTGGCCCGCCTGTCCACCCGTAGCATAGAGGCTTCGGCGGCCCCGGGCTGGGACACGCCACTCAAAGGGCAGCGGCACTGAGAAGCAGCTGCCGGGCGCAAACCGGCCCCGAGACCCGCGCTGTCCCGCCGGCCGGGCCGGACCGGGGCCGTGCGGCTGCCGCGCCCGGGGCTCCGGCGGAGCCCCGCGGGGCCGCTCAGCCGCACACCGGCCGGGGCGAGGGGGGCCGGGGCCGTGCTGTGCTCACGGGCCCGAGCGCCGGATCGGTGCTGCTCCGGCCGCCGCGAACGCGTCGAACCGCGCCGGGCCGTGCCGTGTGTGTCTGCCCGATGCCGGGGGCCGGCAGGGCCGGGCCGTCGCGGGGGGCCGGGCCGGGCGTTACCTGGACGCGGACCTCGGGTAGGTTGACCTTCATGGCCAGCTCCTCTCGGCTATACACGTCGGGGTAGTGGGACTTCTCGAAGGCGCGCTCCAACTCGTGGAGCTGGTACGTGGTGAAGGTGGTGCGGTTCCGCCGGTGTTTTTTCTTGGGCTGCTCCTCGTCCGACGGCTTCCCCTCGCCGCTGCTGCCGGCGGGCAGCTCGGGGCTGGCGCTGCCGGGGCAGTACGGCTCTACGAGGGGGAGACAGGCGGGTCACCGGCGGGATCTGCCCGCGGGGCCCGCCCGAGGGCGCGGAGGAGCGGCGCTCGCCCGCCCGCCCGCCCCCCGGGGCCCAGCCTTGCCCCACCGCGCTCACCTTGGAAGCGCTCGGCGCGGCCCTGGGGCTCGGCCGGCGGCGGCTCTCCGGGCATCTTGGGAAGGCAGTGCCGGGGCCCCCGCCGGTCCGCCTCCTTGGCGGTGCCGTCGGGCGGGAAGGCGCCCAGCAGCCCGTCCTCCTTGGTGAACCCCAGGATGGCCTCGATGCTGTGCAGCCTCGACGGGTTCCCCCCGGGGCTCCGCGCCGCCGGGGCGGACAGCGAGAAGGCGCCCTCGGCCATGGCGAGCGGGGCGCCGGGCGGGTGCATGAGGCGGCCGGCCCGGGGCCCCGGCGCGGCGCTGCGGTCCCGCCCGGCCCCGGGGCGGCGCGGGCAGCTCTGGCACGGCGCCGCCGGGCGGGCTGGCCTCCTTGGGGCGGGGGAGGAGTGCCGGGGGGCGGTGGGAGAGAAGGAAGGCGAGGCCCCCGCGCCCCTCCGGCGTGGAGGGGGAGGCAGGGCATCCCCCGGCCCCCGCCGGCCGCCCCGCCCCGCCCCGCCGGCCCCGGACGGCGCCGGGCGATGCCATCCGGGGCCCTCGAGGAGGGGCGGGCCGGCCCCCGCCGCGGCCGGTGGCTGGCCCGGGCAGGGCTCCCCGCCGAGCCCCGCAGCCGGAGCCGCGGGACACGGGCAGCGCTCTCGGAAACCGCGGTGGGACCGACCCGGGACGGCGGGAGTCGCGGGAGCCGCTGCCGGGGGCGCGGCGGCCGGGCCCGGTAAAAGGGGCTCAGCGGAGTGGCCGGGGAAGGGCGGGAGCCCGGGGCTCCCGGGCCGGAGGGCAGCCGGTGCGGCAGTTGTGCGGCGGCTCTCGGAGCGTTTCTCTTGCCCGACGGCTCCAGCACACATCCCTCCCGGACGGATTTTACGCCCATCGGTTTTGACCCGAAAGCTGCCCCGCGGGAGGATTCGCTGCACCGGGCTGGGTCAGGGGCACTGGGGTAAACGCCGCTGCGCTGGTGCCCTGCGGGACGCTCGCCCTACGGCCGGATGCCTCCAAAGGCGCTTTGCAGACCGGGTGCTTGTGGGCAACAGGGACGCAGGAGACACCTGAAGGAGGTGGACTCGGCCTTTAAGACTTCACAAGCCCGGGGCATGTGCTAGGCGATATTTGTAAGGAAATTTTCCGAGATGCTGGTATAGAACAGAGCCTGTGAGAAGAACCGATTCTGTGACCCTGTGCTCCACGGCGCGAGGGAGGCTGGGGGGGAGCGGCCAGGGCATGGTTTCATGGGGGATGTACAAATGTTTGTGGAGGTGAGGCAGAGAGCCAGATCCCGCACATCACTTGGTACTTGGCTTGGTGGAAGACGTGGACGCAGCACTAACCAGGCAACGGCATCACGTCTCCCGCATCAATGTTTTTGCTGCTTTTCTCTTTCCGTCACTTTATCGCTTTTTACGCTAGCACTTCCCAGTTCCTCTGAGGCACCAGATGTCTTTTGTCACAGGTGGTTTAAGTGACAAACACAGTCACATCCAGAGTGGTTTTCAGCCTCCACTTAGCTTTGAAGATGCTTCCATTTGAAGCCTGAGGAGAGTGTATGTGAATGAAAAACACCATTGTTGGTGCTGCTTTCTCCAGATATATTTGCTAGTCTAATAAAAGGTATGACCTCACTCAATAAATCCTCGTTTTTGCTTCCTCTCCTACCAAAACAAGCTGCATTTTGTGTAGGTTTTTCCAGAGGAATCACTTCAAAGATTGGCAGTGGTTGCTTCTGCCAGTGCAGACACGTTTTGCAGGTTTATGATCTTGTGTCCCAAAGTTAATTACTTTTAGAAGGGCATGGCTTTTTCTAGCTCCAGGTGAGGTTTGCCTTCACTGACTGCTTGGGAGTGGGGGAGTGGTTTGGGGCCGAAAGAACCCAGCCATCCGTTTTCAAAGAGGGAAGAGGCCAACAGAAGAGACAAGAAAAGGTTAGTGTGGCTTTTGTGCACAATATAAAAAGCAAGTCAATACCATTGTAGGGGCATTGGAGGGTACTCAAAGCAATCAGTCAGGGGCCATTGTGTTCCCGTAATCTACATGTGTATTTCCCAAGAACTCTATTAGTGAAGATGAATGAACTGTGCAATGTCCCTAATTTCTTCTAATTTGGAGCTGGGGTTTTACAGCAGTCACAACCAACACAAAACATGCCCATCCTTCCAGAAGCCCTGGGCAAATTTGGGAATAATTTTTGCTCGTAGAAGAAGGATAGCAAGGTGAGACGAAGGTGCAAACCCCTTTAGTCAGTGCCGTGAAGGGCACTGGATTCTGGCACAGATGCTGCTGTTAGGGTGTCTGTCAAAATCGGCAGTTACAGGGGCAAGGCTCAGTTTTTTTGCTGTTAATCACAGTGTGAATGTTCAGCAGAATAACCTTCCACCCTTGAAGCAGGGTGCATGAGTCCCACACAGGACACAAGAGACCTTCCTCCCTAACAGAGAAGGATCCTCTTTCCTCAGCAGTAGACTACTGCAGCTGTATTTTCCATACGAAGCTACATTTGTCACGGGAGCATCCTTCTTGCAGGGCAGTGGAGCTGTTGAAAGAGGAAGCAACTCCCTTGGTCCCGATTTGAAAAAAATGCCTGAAAAAACCCCATAACCCTGTAGCAGAGCAGAGAGAGCTCTGACTCTCCCAGCTCCAAATCTGTCTTTTCTCTCTTGCCACACTTGAGGCACAGGCAGGCATGTGAGGCAACACAGTGCTGCGGGGAGGGAGGAAGTCTGATGGTTCTCTGGTAACAGATTTTAGAATGATGAAGAAAGGTGACTGAACAGTTCCCTTTGGGTCTAACGTCCTGGCTGTCAGTTGAATCCCTTGCTGCGACAGAGTCCCCTGGGACCTGTGTCATGTTAGTATGAAGCCTCAGAAACTTATCTATGGTACATCACAGCTTCGCAAAGACTGTTTACTTTTGGATGTTTACGGGGCAATCAGAATCAAATTTGAGTATTCATTAGAGGCTGAAAGGGACAGGATTTATTACTTGCCTTTCCAAGAGATACTCCCCATTCCATCAGCTTTTTTATTTTTTGGCAATATATTATTATAATTACTGCTGCAATTATGCTTGGAAACTAGCAAAAGTTCTCAAGATGGACAGTCTCTAAAGTGCAGCTGTCTGCTGTACCTCCTTCCTGCACATGCATATAAAGACTAAATGGGAACAGTTTTCATCCTGTTGGTGCTGTTGAGACATATGTATGGGACGTGGCTTCACACAATGAAATCAGCACCATAACATGCCACAGATTCTTCCTTTGCTCCTGCCTTTTCCTTATATGAAGCTGAAATAATTACTGCCTTGACAGGGCAGACATTTGAAGCTGAAGTCACACTGCAGGTGGGACATCGCTCTCTGGACCAGAGATGTGCAACAGGGAGCACCTCCCTGAAAGATAAATGGGGCTTCCAGGGTCACACAGCAAATCAACAGCAAATCCAGAAGTCCTCCTGCAGTTTGCATGCTCTGTATAATCCAACAGATTGTTCAAAACTGGAAAAAAAGGCTTTGCTTTTTTCCTCCCCTGAAATTCCTAGGTGTGCAGTTTAAGAACCTTCTTGAAAGCACAGTGCCCAAGGAAGCTGCTGTCACTGCATTGCTTGTGCCTTGCTTTTTTTTTTTTTCTGGTGAGATTTTTCTTTATCTGCCCCAGGAGAGTCAGTTGTGTTTTCTCCATGGACAAAGTGCTCTTTGGCATGCAGGAATTGCACAGAGAAACCCTTCTGCCTTGGTGCCTGTCTGGGCTGTGGGTATGGAATAGGCTGTAGCTGCTCTGGGAGCTGGGCAGCCTTTTCTGGTGGGAGCACCATGGGCTGGGTGCGAGGGCTCCCACATTCAGGCTCGCCGTGCTTAGCCATCCCTCCAGAGGGAGGGATGGAGGTTCATGCTATAAGGCTATATTAATGCAATCCTTCTTTACTTGTTTTCCAATTAGCCTAATTGAATTCAGATTGCTTAAAAGTGGGCACTAGAGACATTTATCTTGATGGGATGACGGCCTTGAGCTCCAGCGATCCTATTAACTATAAGAACCCAAATCCCAGGTAGGGTCCATCCAGCAGTAGCTCCCATGTGACCTAACAATTTAATCTGCTCCTCTTCTGTCCAGCACACACACAGACACACAGACATGTCCATGTCCACACTCACACGTGCATAGGTGCGTGCACACATGTACACGTGCGTTTGTGCACGCGTAGGGACACAAGCACATGCCCAAACACACACATGTGCACATGCACACACATGCAGTGGCTATGCCTTAAGGCTCCAGCAGCCTTAGGAGAAAGGTTTAGTGCAAGACATTGGAGAAGAATGTTGGAGAAAGACATAGGAGGAAGACCTTTTTTCCCTTTTCTTGCCAGCTGGAGCAGAGTGAGTGTGCAGCCTGCCTGCCTGCACACCCTGCTCCAGGCTCCCCTGGGACCTGTCCCCAGGGATAAACACCTGGAGAGCTGCATGCCCAGTGCCGTGTACCCAGTGTGGCCCTGCCACCTCCTGCCCCTGTGCCTGCCCAGCCTGCTCTGGTGTCTGAGGACAGGGAGAGCCGGTGCTGAGGGATGAGCCCTGCAGGTGCTGGCAGGGAGCAGGCAGCCACCTCCAGCAGGGTGAGGATCAGGCTCCTGCTGAGGGCAGATTTGCTGCTCTGCCCTGGCCATCATAACACCCTGCACAAGGGTTCTCAGGGAGATCTGGGCCAACGGTGCTGGGTCATCCCCTGCCTCTGGAGCCGGGCCCCACTGTACCCAGTGTACCCCACTGCTCCAGTGCCCAGCCCATGCCACCCCAGGGCAGGTGCAAGCTGCTCCAGCACACCAAGGAAGTGCCGTCTGAGTGTGGGATCAGAAAGTGATACCTTCTGCGAAGCAGCCCCGCTCTGCCACTGCAGACTGAGGGGGTGTGAGTCTGTGGTCTAACGGTGGTGCCTAGGGCAGCCCACTCCCCTGACAGCAGCACTTCACTGGGGCTGCACAGGGCTCCCATTCCACACAGCCCCCAGCCACCTCTCAGTCCTGCTTGCCTCTGCCAGCCCTGACATTTTTTGGAATCCCATTAATCGCTTGTTTGGTGATTCTGACTGTACTTTCTTCTCTGACCCTTTAAACCATGAAAGTGCTGATCCTATATCTGCTGATGAATTTAATTAGATCCTTTAAACCACTAGATGCTTTCAGTAAAATTTTTAGGATGTCCCAGGCACATTTTAATTCAAAAGTTGAAAGCCTCAGGCTTGTTTACTTTGGTGTCTTATAGATAAGACAATTCCAATCTGTAAAGCAACAGAACCACGTGGGCACAGCAGCCAGATTTGTACCAATGCGGAGGGAATACCTGCCACCTCTCCCTTTCCCCGGGGAGCCGCGGGCGGTGCTCCTGGAGGGCCGGGGCTGTGCGGGACGCAGCGGCAGGGCAGGGCCGAGCCCGGGGCTGTGCGGGCACGGACCGGGGCTCTGCAGCCAGCGGAGGGAATCTCATCCTCCTTTTAGTGTTAGCAAACTGGCTGCGTTCAGGGGAACTAGGAACTACCAAGCAAGAACAGTTCAACGTATGTTTGGGACGAGTGTTTTTAGAAAGTGCCTGGGTGCTCACCAGTAACATCAGGGAAAAAAATGATGATCAGCTTGAAATGCTAGAAAGGATTCTAGTAGAAAATAGGTAAAAGACATACAAAGAAATATATTTGCCTAGATTAATAAAACACAGTCCATATATGATGAACACATAAAGCTGCACAGTGCCCTCTCTGTCCTTTTGCAGACATGGAGGTGGATACCATTGTAACCATCGGTGATAATGAGCTTTTTTAAAGTAGCTGATTTTCTCTGGCCTTTTCCCATGTCATACTGTCTGTGCCAGTGCTGCAGCAGAAGGTGGTACAGTGGCCCTCCCTGGCCATCCTGGCACCCAGCACCTGCTGGAGCAGGAGGTGAACCTCTCTCCCTCCTCTCTGCCTCACTGCAGAGGTGACTTGGCCAAAAGGGAGAATTTTTCCTCCTGTCCAAGTGTGGACAAAGGGGTAAAAAAAAAGAGAGAAAAGACAAAGAGAAAAGGGATGGAAGGAAGGAAAGAAGGAAGGAAGGAAGGAAGGAAGGAAGGGAAAGAGAAAGGAAGGACACAAACCATACTTACTGCATTTGTTAATTTAAAATTAATATTTTTACTTGGTTAGGTGGAGACAGAGAGAGACAGAAAGAGACTTATAAACCTGTAGGAAGGTGTTACATATATTCATTTCTAAATTTATTTCACAGGCTAGCTCTTGGAGAGGTTACAAAGTCCTTCCTTTCACAGAATACCTGAGCCCCTCAGGAGCAGTGTCCTGCCTGTCCGACAGCCTCAGTCAGATTTAGCACAAGTGAAAGCCAAGCTTCTCCTCAGGGTTTAGGTGCCCTACCGTGGAAGAACCTTCCAGGTGGGCCAGATTTACGTTCGGCCTTCGATGGAGGTGACTCCCAGAATCAACGTGGTGAGCTGGTTTGAACCTGTGCAAGTTTGGTGCTGGTACCTCAGGCCCCAGAATTTGGCACACAGAGCAGCCAAGCAGAGTCACTGCTGTCCCTCGACGTTTAAACTGCCTTGGAAGACTGAGAGACTGGGAAATGAAAGCAGGCTGGAGGAGCCTGCACTGCTACAGAGCAGGGCTCACTGACAGCTCCCAAGCCTTGGTTTCCTACAAGTCCCCACTCAGTGTTACATATGACAACACTTTTGTCCCAAGCTATTGAGTTACGTGCTTCACTTTTTGTGTTTTGCTACATTTGGTGCAGAGATGGTCAAAAAAAAAATCTTTCAAGTTTTTGCAGCAAATGTCAGCATTTGAATACTGTGTTTGTTTCAAAATGTTTGAAACAGACGTGTTTTTATAAGAAATATATGCATTTATTTCTGAAAGCACTATTAAATGAGTGATTACCTATATGTGATGTATCAGAATTACAATTTTGCTAAAAAATACACATTTAATAGCATGGAAAAAGGCACATTTTTTCCCCAATATTAACTTCTTTTGAGCCATTTTTTCCATGGGGAAAAATGTTATGTTAAAAATTAGGATCACTTCTAACTTTGTCCTAGGCAGTCACAACACGTAACTTTTCCCCCTCCCCTCAGGGTTTTAAGTCTCTATCTCTTGTCTCTTTTCTCTATTTATGCTCTAGAGCTAAGTGCATCCCTCTGCCTGCCCTCACTCTGCAGTCCTGGCGAGACAAGACTGAAGTCACAGCCCTTGGGTGGTGGTGGCTCTTCTACATGACAGAACATTTCTGCTCGGCCGCCTGCTTCATTTCAGTAAAGGTGGCTTGTGCCTTTTCTTTGATCTGATCCATGTCCATGTTCTGGATGTTCTGCAGCTGTCCCAGGATGGAGTCCTTGTCCTCTTCCTCCTCCTGATCTTGTGCCACCATCTTCTGCAGGTCTTCTGGCAAACCCACATCATCTCCAGCCATCTGTATTTGATTCTCATCCAGTTCACTCTGATACAAAAAGCAGAAAATAAAAACAGCACATGAGAGTATTTCTGCTCTCCCAGGATCTACGGATGAGTCTCTTTTTTGTTCATTTCTTTGTTTTTTTAGGGAGAACCAAAACAGATAGCACAGATTTTTCAGTCAAAGTTTTTGGGTGCAACTTGTGAATTCAGGGGCTCAATCAGCCTCCATGCAAGTCCTAAGATTTTTCGGACAATGTCTACTGTATTTTTTTGAAGGGCTTCAGCACAGTCAAAACTGAAGCCCTCAGTGTCACTTGCCATTTTAGAAATCTTTGACATATGCGTTGGCCATGGTAACCTGCTGATCCTGCAGGAATTCCATTCCAACTTATCTGTGTCCACCAAAATCCTGCTGCAGTACACTGCTGAGTCTGCCTGTCAGCTTCTGGTCAATGAAGCAATGGCTCTAGAAAAACTGGGTGGCTACCATTGCCCTGGGGTTGGTGGGGATTTTTAGGTATCAGCACTAAACTGAAGCCTTCCAGAGGAAAGATGCATGAAACTTAGGAAAGGATTAAAGGTAATTAAAGGTAAAAGGGTCTCATCTTCCCGAACCACGTCTAAACTCTGCCTAGGTCTTTGGTTGGCCTCTCTGAGTTGTGATGAAGGGCAGGGGCTGCCTGGCACATAATCAAAGCAGTGTTGCAGTGCTGGTAAGTGGGGTAATAGGAGGACTTGGACAACAAAAGAGAGGATGGAGGTTGGGTGTGAGTCTGAGAAAGCAAAAGGAGACAGGAGAAGGAACTGGTTAAGCAATTAAAAGGGCTGAGATGCAGTAAGCACTACACACACTTGCTTCCTGCCTGCCCCCTGAAACGCTCCATCAGTGGGGCTACGGCAATTTTTCAAACAATGGTGATTTTGTTCACATTTTGTGGTGGATTCTGATGGATCCAGTGCTCAGAAGAACAGGATATTTTGACACAGTTCACACATCAAAGATAAGCATTAATGCCTCATTACATCTCCAAAATGAAGCATGACAGCAGCAAAGGCCTGATATGAATAAGCAGCAATGCTATCAGCAGGAGGTGTTTTTGAGAGTGAGGGGTCTGGGGTTTGCATGAATGAGTGCAAGAATGAATGGAAGGATGTACATGAGCAATGTGTCAGTTCAGGCCTTAGCCAGGACAAGCAGACGGGGGTGATCGACTGCACAGACACTATTTACTGTTATGTGTTTGTCCAGCTTTATGTTTGCAATAACTCTACTTCCCTTTAACCTGATTTCTCCCCATATCTCCTATGAAATTATGGAGAGTTCTATCAGGATTGTTACTCTTATGTGGCTAAAATGGGTGAGGCCATCTCTTCACCCCTTTGGATAAGGGTTGCTGCTGTCAGATCTGTGGGAGCATGAAACAATATCCCAATCAGCAGAGTTTTCCTTTATTGATTGTGTACCAGGAAAAAATGTGTTAAGCTTTTAATCAGCAAGTGCTGGCTATGAGAAGAGTTAGCCCTTTGGAAATCCTCCCAAGTAGCAGTAGAGGATGATAAAAAAAGATACAGTTCTAATTACTGAGAAGTGCCCCTAAGCAGACAATCACACATGTTCTTTTCTTTAGAACTATTTATAATTTAAGACATCATCACTGCACATTACTGTAGTGATTTCACATCTTTGGCAATGTGAACAGTTGTCTGGCATGTTTTTGCACCAAAGCCCACTGTCCTACTTAAGTCTGAGATGTGATGCCCAGCAGCTTGGAGGTTCAAAGTGTTCTCTGGCCAAAGAAGAACATATTCAGATATGGTCTAAAGCAGTACAATTCTGCCCAAGTCACCTGCCTCTACCCACTTGGCACTGAGCTTGTCCTTGAGCAGTCCTAGAATGAGCCCAGACATGGCTCTGACAGTGACAGAGACACTGCCCTGCATCAGAATACCCAGAGAGCACCCAAAATAGGGAGAGCTCCTGGGCAGAGAGCTGGGGCCGTGGGCTCTAGTCAGCCCATACAGACAAGCCCTAGGGACCCTGGCAAACTGCACTGGACTGGATGGTGTCTCTCCTGATGCCTTTAATCTTCACAGGCTCCAGGTCTCTGCAGGTGTTCAGCCACCCTTATAGGATCTTTGAGAACAGAGGTGCAATATCTGTTCTAGGAAATTAAATGTGCCTGGCACTGGTGTCTTGCCCCAAGGCCAGCTGGACTGGAAAACCCCCTGAGATGCCACTGAACTCTCTCACCCTCCCAAACAGGGTGGTCCCATCTAACTGCCGAGTGGGAATGCCTGTCCTAACTCCCAAACTGGCCCTGGGAACTGCTTGGGAGAATGCCCAGGCCAAAACTGGGTCAGACATTATTCTGACAATTCAGCAGCATAGGCGATAGATAATATTTTTTGACCCTGATTATGCATCTGATGTAGTCAGTCTCAGATTTTGTTTTGTTATAGATGCAGAGTTCTTCACATATACATGATACACAGGTAGGTGTGAGGGGAAAACAGTCTAAATAGCTGCTTTATTACAATTTGATTTTCAAGTCCTCTGTCCAAATTAAGGTGCAAATGAGACCAAATGCCAGTTCAGCAATACCGACTTTATTTTGTAACATTGCATGTATAGGGAAAGGAGACAAGTAGGTATGGGAAGCCACAGGTGGAACCAGTAGCCTTGTCCCTCACAAACACTCTCTTGTGCCATCCCCACACAGGGACAGTCTGGAGCAGAGATGGTGTGAGGGGACTGCTGCCTCCTGCCATCGGCACTGGGACTGCGTTTATCCACAGCTCACCAGCAGCTCATGGCTCTGTGTCGAATCCCAGCGCAGGAAAAAGGCAGTAAGTGCACAAGAGAGTTTGGTGGGTTTGTTTGTTTGCTTGCTTGCTTGGATTTTAAATAAAAATATTAATTTCTGTATGTATATAATTCTTTTAAAAATGTGGTTTGTTACGAATGTCACGCGTTGAATACTCCAAAGATGAAAAAGGTGCCCGTAGATCAAATGTCTCATGGCTAAAAACATCTTTCTGATGACAAATCTAAGTTGACAACTCTGTTAATAGGATTAGGTTCATTAAGGGTCTACTTTCTCTTATAAATCTGGCCCAGATAGCATGGAGCTTTAGATTTTACACTGCAAAGGGGGCCCTGCTTAGTCCTGAATTTCATGCATTCATTTCCAATGTGTGCTAATGATCAATACTGGTAATATGCAGGGTTTCTAGCCCATACCAGGCTATCTGAAATGACTTTCAGTTTTCAAAATAACTAATGCATTATCATGAGTCTGAGAGCATTTTGCTGCCAGAATGTTGTATCACAGAGTTGAATTGTTTTCCAGGGGCATATGGCGCCCATGTAATAATTTCATTTTCTTCCTGATATAATGTACATTTTCATAAGGGCTGATAAAAACCAAGAAATGCTATACAGGCAGAAACAAATGCAGAAGCAGCACATCCTGCAATATTATTGCTGGCTTAGAGCTACTCTTCTACCTTGGAGGCAAGTCTTCCAGTGTTATCACTGGAATTTGTCCCCAAAGAGCACTCAGTTCCTAGCAAAGCCAAGATCCTGCTGGAGCTGGGGCAGATCACCACTGTGTGCTCCTGGGTTTAGGAGGTGCTCAGCCCTGGGGGTCTGTGGACACCTCAACACCATCTCAGCTGAAAAAAGCACCACAGGTGGGAGCCTTTCAGAATCACAGACACCCAGCTCTGCTGATGTTCAGTGGAGAGCTGAGCACTTCAGGATCCCGAAGCTTTCCAAACAGGCCCCTCTTGCATTTGAAAACCGTGGCGAGGGGACAGGTAGGTGCTGTCCAATAGCCATCTCAGCATATGCCTCCAAAAGGACAACAAAGCCTAATGATATTTTACTACTCAGCTGCTAATTAAAATGCTGGTGTTTAGAGATTTAGGCCTACAATCCAATCAACCACTTAAAATCTTGTACTTAATTTTTTTTGCATAATTAATCTTTCTGTAATTAAACTCACCCTCAGGATGTTTTCCAGCTACTGCATTGGAAGAAATGGGCTCTTAAGGGTGGAATACATTTTACCTGACTTCAGCTGTCACCTGGCCTCCCTCTGCAAGAGGCATATGGCACTGGGAGGTGACCCAACTCCACCTGAAATGCTTATTTGAAAGTTGGGATAGGTGAGGCTAGAAGTGCTGCTCTCTTTCTGTTGATGACAGAGTCCCTAAATGACTTGCTTGGGTTAAGCACCAAATTTTTTAGCAGTTAAATTTAACATGAGATGGATTCTTTAGTAGAGAGTGATCCTTGTTTGTATCCAAGAGTTTTTATGTCAGGAAAAAGCTAGCAATCTAAATGCTGTCTGTGGCTTCTGTCATGATCCAGAAGCTATTGCAGCTGCTGCCTGCTTTTAACAAACCTCCACAGTTCTCTGTTGCTTTCTGTATTTTGCTTTTCCTGGGAATATTTGACAAACAGGAGCACTAAAGAAAAAGGAATGGGCAGTTTGCTTTTGCGCTTCTTGGGGGAAGACAGTACAAATGAGCCTTCAGAAGTTTAGCAGAACTCAAATGTAGACCTTGTACAGGAGTTTTCAGGGACTTTGCTTATGTGCTTATAGGGTTTTTTTTCAGCTCTTGAATGCTGCCAAGTTAAGAGCATATACTGATGGTGAGGAGAGGTCAGACCAGATCCTCCACTTGCCTAGTCACCTGTTTCACATCTGATAGAAAAAAGGTCTAAATGAAGCACTCCCTAGGGAAATCCATGGTTCTGGCCTTCTCCATTTCTGCCCTGGGCTGCAGTGGGGATCCCAGGAATGCAGGCAGTTTTGCCATTTCCAGGATAATGCATTGGCAGTGAGCGTGGTTTAAAATCAGCCCCTGAGGGAGCTGAGCTCACGAGCTCCAGGCTTACCTTAGGGAGTCTGTACTTCTCTCTCAGGTGAACCCTCAGACAGGCTCGCTCTGCTTTTTTCTGTGCAAATGCTGCATCTCTTTCCATCCTGGAAACCAGAAAAAATGTTCCTTCAAGATGCTAATAAAATACAGTCTTTTACACTGAACAAGGTGCTTGGCTGCAAAAAGCTGCACACAGGAGTTATTCCCCAAAGTTATGTAACTTGTCCAAAGGCACAAGAGGAGCAATGCCAGTAAAGTGATGCAAAGGGGTCAGACTTGCAGTGCTCCAAGCTTGTCCTCAGAACAGTTCCCTTGAGTCCTGTGAATAAGGAAGGATGAGCTAATACTCTTTGTCTGGAGTTTGTACCTGTACTACCTGTTATTGCTGACTATAAGGACGAACAATTCCAATGAGCAGAACACAAAAATTGCCCTTATTCCTTGGTAATTCCACTGGGGCACTCAGAGCCATGGCTGCCTGCCAGTGCTCATGCTCTACAAACATGACACTCTCTTAGTATGACACCACACAGAAGGGCAGGGGAGTCTTTCTGGGACAGAACAAAAGTTTAGCCATCCTGGAGTCCCTTCTCCCACAGGAAACAGGAGTGGATGTGTAGAGAAAGGATTTAGGAGGAGTATAAGCATCCTGCATCAAAACTGCCCAGCTTCCATACTCAGTGGTGCAGAGTCCTGGAGATGGCCACTGGCTCTACATCCTTGGCTGTAACAGCCCTGGGTGGCCTCTGTCACCTGGGAATTTTCCTGGTCTTTTCTTTGTCCACTCACTGTTTCACAATGGCAATAATTTCCTGTGGCAATGAATTCAAAAGCTTCCCTGTATGGAAAAAGACTTACTTCATTCGTGATTTTATAAAATGTTTTCACTAGATTTAAGAACTGGTCTGCACAATTTTTTGTTAGATTAATTGTGTATTTATTTGCAAAATATGTCTCCTTGAAGATTTTTGGTAACTTTTGATAACATTCACCTTTCCACCTCTCCCTTTAATTTTTTTCCCCCCAGTAGCATTTTCATGGAAATCCTATTGCAAAATTGGTCTTGTTTCAGTATAGGTACTTTGTCACATAAAAGCTGCTTGCAAGATGAAATATTACTTTTCCCCTGCTTCCAAAATGAGTTTTTGGATTTCTCTGTCTCTAAAAAAAAAATCCCCCCCCCCCAAAAAAAAAAACACCCCTCCCCAAACCTAAAATATGAGAAGAACCCAAAGCCAGTTTGGTTATG
>NW_016690562.1:134438-165368 GCF_001604755.1 Lepidothrix coronata
GATGCTAAATACAGACCTGGATACCTCGAATTCCGTCAGTCATTAACCTGTCATCTTACAAGGGGGATTTACACAACCATTATGTAATTGACCATTAGAGGAACAGATGCATCTGAGCTTTAAAAGTCAGGCGTTTTATTTATAATTATGCATGATTTGAACTCCTACAAGCCAAGTCCTCATTTCACTTCTGTTTTCATTTTTAAACACCACACAAATGGTAAAGATTGCATTTACGGACAAAACTGAGATTTAACCAATTCTGCTTTATTTAGCAGGTTTTAGAAGACATAGCCATATTAAAACTCTGCTCTAGATAAGTATAATCCATTTAACATAGCACTCGGTACTTTTTCATGTTTGCCATAATAAATGTAGGCAAAGAAATATTATGTATTGAAAGTGTACTCCACATGGAGTTCTAGGAGAAAAAATCACGTGTATTTTAGAATTAAATCCTGCACTACAAAGAGCTTGGAAAATTTGTCTAGATAAAGTAACACCACCTCGAAATGAGTTCAGCACATCAAGCTGTGGAGAGAGCAGGGAAGCACAGGGAGGCAGTTGCAGGATGGGGACGGGGGGGCAGGGAGGGGGAAATAATATTTTATCATTTCCAGTAGGTGAACTTTTATTTTGGAAAGTCCTTTTAGCAAAGATTCATCTGCTTTAAAAAAGAGTGAAGAGCTGAACGTTTGCCTTTTTCTTGGGTTATTTTTATCTGCACAAAGTTACCAAGAATCAGCCCCATACTGATAATAAGGGAACAGGTACTCACTTCTCCTCAACCATTTGCTTTTGATATTCCTCATACTCCTCTCTGGTCATTCCTGCAGCTGCTGCTGGGTCAGAAGGGGTGCTTTCTTCTTTGCTTTCTTCCCCTCCACCTCCAAGTCCCAAATTCTTTACCTGGTTGCTCAACATACTTTTCATTAGAAAGGCCATCTTCTCAAAAAAAAAAAAATTAACTATAAGCAAACAACTATGAGAAAGCCAAAGCAAAAATGCTTTTAAAACCAACAGTTGTAAGCAAGAGAGTTTCTACAGCCACATCAGCTCTTCAAGGGCACAGTGCTAGTGAAACGTGAATGCCAAAACCAGTTTGTCAGCCATAATCTGGATTAAAGAGTGAACTCCTTAATATCTAGAGGCAGATGGTTCAGATTACTCCAAAAAAACCATTAGATGCAGCTACCTACTTTTTATATTAATACCATAAGCTAATTGTACACACACACAAATCAATGATAGTGTGCAATAGCATTTTGATGTCTTCAGTCTTGAAGCTCTCTCTCACTTTCACAGAGACCAAAACACTCCCTGGAACACACCACCTCTGAATTACAAACCTGCTTGACTAAAAGGCCACAGTAAAATCATAAAATTCAGGCCACTGAGTGGAAATACTTTTGTATTTACACAATAAATGGGATTTGAAAACTGAGATTCTTCATTAAGCAAAAAACCTGATGCTTTTTATCCATTAAAATTTTATCCCAGTGGACAGAAAGTACGCTGAGTGGTTTTCCTTCATCCACTTTTCATGTGGTTGGTTTGTCTCACAGATGAAGGGGGCATTACTGCTACGATGCCTTTTTTTCCAAGAATGTAATCCCCCAAAAAAGCAAATCAGATCTTCCTAATTTTGTTTCCCTTGGGTTTCTGTCAGCTCTTCCCCAGGCTGTCTCCACGTGGATCAGCACTGTGGGGACAGGAGCAGTTTATCTGACTGATTCTGTGTGCTGTGATACGGCCTGGATGCCTTTTGCTTGGGGGTTCTTTCTGTAGGTCCTCATCTTCCAAACTTTTCTTCCCATTATTAGACTGGCCAGGTCTATTCAGGTGAAGCTTTGCAGGATCTGCTCCCTAGGTCACAGACTATTTGGGGAAAGAAAATCACCTGCTAGGTCACAAAAGGTCACGATTTGGGGTTTTGAACATCCTGCTATGACTGATTGCACATGCCTTAATGAAACATTCTGTAATTTTGATTATCTAAATGGTTCTCCATGCACTCTCATAATTTCACTGAGAACTGAGAGATGGGAGGATTCCAGTTTGCTTAATGCTTTAATCTATATTACAGCCTTTCTAATTAAAGCAGACCTATTACTATTAAAAAAAAAAAAAAGAAAAAAAGGCAGGATGTTCTCTAATGCTGGATTATTAGTGATTAAACAAGAAACTTTAAGTTTCTTTTTGAAATTGAGTATTACTCAGAAGCATGAATTTCAAATAACAATGAAACTACTTTGATATACTACAAATACCTTAGAAAGCATTTTTCTTAAAACAAAATGCATTTTTATAATAACTGTGCCCTTTCAGAATTATGCATAAGTTGCAAGACTTTGTGGGCAGAATAAACTTTTGGCCCGTGACCAACTCCGCCCTTGATTACAAAGTGAGCACACTCCGAGAGAAGTCTGAGATAAATATAGTTAGCATTTTCTCTGCGCTGTGACAGGCACGACTAAATGTTCAAATGCTGTCCCACAGCACCATTACTTAGTGCCAAATGCCTGTTGAGTCCCCTGGCAGTGGCTGGTTCCCCTTTATTGAAAATCCTCCCCCTGGCACAGGGAGCACCAGTGTGCTGTGCTGGGCACTCTGCAAACACTTCCAGTGGCAGGGCTCAGTCTTCTCCAAGGGGATGGGGAATGTTACCTCCTAAACTCTGTGCTGTTGGTGCTCGCTGAAAAGAACCTTCTCTCACTTGGGGGCAGATTCAATTCAAGATTCCTCTCCTCCACTTATTAAAAAATTGCTCCTGGCTGGGGGAAAAATGACCGAGAGGGAATTGAGCCTTGGAATGCCACTAACTGCCCAGTATGAGGCAGGACTGACCCTGGATCTCTGAGCAGTCAGGCTCTGAACAGAGGGTAAAGAATGCTTCAAAGGCACTTGCTTGGATTTCATGGACATGCACCAAATGATAAGAAAAAGGCTTACTAAAAATATGCATCTTTATTCAAATAAGGTTATATCTGAACTCCAAGTGTCAATTTACATTAGTCAGAAACAAATATATGAAAATGTCAGCCGTTTGAATTTAAAATAAAAAAAACAAACCAGTAGACAATTCTTCTGTTACAGTAATTGATCCATTGAGAAATGTCAAATTTTCTTCAAATAGCAAGTTACAAACCATAGCAGGTAAACTACAAACTGTAAAACGGGTGATTTACAAACCGTATTGTGCATTTTACTTTTGAAAGATTCAGATGTGACCATGTATTTAATATACCCTGACCAGGACCATCAGATTCTCTTGTCACTGCCAAATATTTGCTACTTATCATCCACAATTCAAATATAATTACTAGACTTGTTCTCCCTCATACTGTCAAACTGGATTCCAAGTTGTCTTCTCCTCCTAAGTTGTGAAATCTTACTTGATAAGAAAAGAACCACACTACCAGTGTTGAAAGAAACTTCTGGTAGCCAGCTTGACTGACAAATATTCCTAAAGTCCAAATTTGTTGCTATCACTTCGAGGACAGGCAGGACGAAATTGGAGCTGGGCAATTGGGAGCTTTCTTTAGATCCAGTGAGTGCTGAGGCAATTATGGGAGTTCCAAGGAGAGGCAACTGTGAAATGAAGCATGAAGCAAAGTTATCAGTTGTCTGGTGTTCTGCTCTGGACCACTTGCTCCCTAAAGCAGAAGTTTCCCAGCTGCCCGTGGGAGACGTGTCCGATCCAGCAGCAGCATAAACACATGAGCTGAGCCTCCTACTGAAGGTACAACTGTAGGCTTCAAGTTTCCCCTAGACATGCCCAGCCTTCTCTTCTGTCTGACAAAAGAACCAGAAGGATGGGCTGCTCCAGCTTTAAAACAGAGTTATGGTTGGATAAATTCACAGTAACAAAAACACAGGCTTTTCCCAATGGATACATCGGAGCTGCTCCTCATTACCCCACGTACACGCACCCACTTACAAAACACACTGGCAAGCCCTCCTGTCCAAGGGCCTTGCAAAGCCTGCTCTGAGAGGAGCAGCTCTGCTGGGATGTTGCACTGGTGGGAGAAGGCCTGTGATTGAAAGGAACAACACTGTACAGCTTCAGAAAAAGTTAAGAAAATAGATTTAGTTAGAAGAGTCAGGGTTGTAATAGCTTAGACTCAAGGCACCTGTAAATATCTGCTGGTGTTGAAAGAACTGAACAGACAAATTCTGATGTGTTACTCTGGCTTCTCTGAAAGGTTTTCTTCTTTGATTTACCCATCTATCCCACAAGACTAGCCTGAGGCAGTAGTTTCTCCAATTAGTACAGTAAAATCTTCTCCAATTTCGAAATGAATCTCTAAAGCTACCCCACTTACAGAATACTACATCCTGCAGACGTGTTAACTGGTGTGTAGGCAGGATTGTTTTCTGGGTATAGCACAGGCATTCACTTTTTGGACTCTGTATTTTAAGTAGCAAAATATATTGCATAGATATATCATCCCTCCAAACTGACAGGCACAATACTGAAGTGTTCTTCATTACAGTGAACTTGGCAGCATGTGTTGCACTCCAAGGGAGTAAGTAGACTATAGAAATGCAGTAGTAGCATGTTAGAGAACAGATAATTTTTGCAGATTCAGACAAACAAATTAATAGTTAAAAGTGAAATATTCTGATGCATTTGTGTATTTTATAGAATTTTTAAAATCCACCAAAATACCTATTCTAACCCTACACACAAAACTCAAGGACAAAGTTACCACAGATATGTAAACAAGGCAAAATTATTTAATTTCACATTCCTAAATTTGGCTCTCTGCTTTTTCCTTTCCTGAAGCAAATGTTCATTTGATAAGCAGTATCAAAACCACATGTTCAGCCTTATGCTTTCGATATTAAAGCAGGAATTGACACAAAATACTGGTTCTGCAATAGCTCCTGGATTAACAAACCTGTCTGAAGCAACACCTTGTGAAGAAACGGTTTAACACCTAATACCTGTACTTTAGAACACTTGCCATGTCCAGATTTAAACCAAGCATCTGTATTTGATACATGAAAGACACAAGACAGTTTTATAAAAGTAAAGACATATCCATACACTAAACATATCCTTAATAAAATCAGATTTGAAGAGGTATAAAGCAATAATCTTTGCTGGAAAAGTTCCACAAATCTCCAAACAAAATTACAGACAGACTTGAAACTACAAAAAAAAGAAATCAGGCCCACAGTCTACTTGAAGAAACTACTTTATCACATTTTCTCTCACTGCCTAAAACCAAAAGCCAAAATAAGAACATAAGGCTTTCTTTGCTTGTTCTGTATAATTTGTTTTTTTATATCAACAGTCAGAGTCTTTGTGTTCACATATTAAAAAGTGTTTAAATCTGTATTTCATAAAGAGTTAGAATTAACAAAAATATTCTTATACTTTTAAATCCAAGTGGTAAACAAATAAAATGCTTATAATAAATTTTTACTCGCCAAAAAAATTACAGAAGAACAGGGGGGGTTGTCTTCTTCCCCCTCCCCCCTTTTTTTTTTTAACTGGTATGTCAGAACACTTGGTAGCAAATTGTCTGCACGAATCATCCATCTGCAAATCACACTGTGAACAATCCCCAAACCTTCAATTCCCTCCTCTGGAATCCTAACAAAAGCAGAGGAATTGGGCATTTGTCTTTCAGTACTGATGAGAAAGTTGGTTGAAAACACAGACCTAGACAGGGTCTGCAGTCTTCCCCCATCCAGCATTTGCTCTGCTGCTCCACAGTCTGTTTTTAGCTTTAGCATCAACCATTTAAATAAGAACTCATTTTGTTTAACAAAATTCAATAATTTACAATATTGACGTGTATCGAACACTAGAATTTCCCTCATTTACAGAAGTGTAGAATTTTCTGTGCATACATACTGCTCTTATGTACACACAAAAGGAACAGGTCATCAAAAGAACTTTTTGGCTGCTGCTTCTTGTTGGCTCCTGAAAAAAATGCAGAAAAGAATTCAAGTACTTATAGCATAAAACTAGCTAACTGGTTTAAATTGTCATTTATTTGAGGATTAAAAGATTCCATTCCTTATCAACAGAGACTTAAGGAAATCAAATAAAAGTCATATCACAAAAACAGGATGTTTTCTATTTACAAAGACATTGGTAGCATCACTATTGTTTCAATTTTGCATCAGGCACAGAAGGAATAAAAAAACCCCACATTCTGGACAGAAGCCAGAAACTGTGAAAGAACATACAAGCTGATTTTTAAAAAACTTTTAGCATTTTTAAAAGCTTCTCACTATCTGACTGGCCTACAGATCATCTCAGAAAAGGAAACAAATGCAATTAAGCAGGGAAAGAATTTACTTGAAATAGGATTTCCTTTTTGTTCTGGCACAGAACATATTTATTTCCTTAGTGGATACAGACACTGAGGATCAACCACACACAGCTGCTGGAATCACAAGGGCATCCAAAAGAACTGGAGGGGCCCAGCCCCTCCTTTGTCCTGGGAGCCATCCTTCCAGCTGATGGGCAAAAGTTACCCACATCAGAAACACCCCCTCTGCACTTTGCAGAGCAGCAGGCACATCACAAAAGCTGGTGCTGTCAGCAGCACTGCTCTGATATCAGTACTGCTCATCCTTCCCCAGGGGCAGAAAACAGCATTTGTTCTCTGCAGGGCAGCACAGCTATTTTGGTCCCTACTCCTCATTCTGATGAGGGTGTGTGAGAAGCAGGAGGGAGGACTCCCAAGCAATGGTACATTATCCTTTCCATCAATGCAAATTTCATTTCAACATTATGGCTTCACGAGGAGGAGGAAGAGAACAGAAGAACCATCCTAATTAGTTTAGCCTATGACTTGGTCAGTCACAAGCTCTAAAATCCTTTGCCCTGCTGTCTTTAAGTACAAACACACTCACCTATACATGATATAGCCAATGAACAACACTGTTTGCACTGCCATGAATATGATGAAATGCATTGTAGATAAGCACGAGGGAAACGGTGGCAACTCTGGGCACTTGGGTTTGTCACTGGATGGCTGAAAAACAAGAAAGACAATATTTGAGAAAAGAGCAAACAAGACATACCATCAAAAGACTTACATGTAAGAAAAAAAAACAAGGTCTTTGCAACGTGATCTAAAAGTCAGAACACAGGCAGAAAAAGGACAGAAATGACATTACTCTGAAAAATCAAAATCTTACTCATCTAACTTTCCCTTTTCGCCTTTATGTTTCTCAGATAAACTGATTTATGGGGGTTATAGGGGAAAGAATAAGAGAAAAAAAATCCCATAAATTTGGTAAATTAACCGAGAACCTTCTATGGGATCATAAACTAATTGAACTTAATTGCTGCGTAGGCTAGACTAAGGTGATGAGCACAGTCATCTTTCACACTTAGAAACCTTAAGCAGAACCTGCCCAAGTTTGCCCTGATTAAAGCTCTCCCTTCTGTGCAGAAGCAATACAGAATCTCCTCTGTGGAGAGCTGTTAAGTAGGGGGACAAACACAAAAAAAAAGCACCCAGAAAACCTAATTGCTTGACCTTGTTTCCACAGGAAATTAGACTAAAAATCATGCTCTTTGTGCAAAACTTCTCATCAAGACACAGATCATGCAGTTAGGTCAAGGCACTGCAGTTTTAGCGAGGCAGCTTAATGAAGGATTAATTGCTCCGTAAATTGCACGCTGGCTCATCCTGCTTTTCACTAACAGCCAAAGAAAGAAGTATTACAGTCATGCTTTGCACTAGCAGCACAGAAATTACCATATTTCGTTGTGCTAAATGCTCAATGTCCCTCTTCACTAGATGAAGGTGTTCTTTGATGTCATTGAAGTGCTGAGTTGTCTCATAGACTCCTGCAGAGCCGGGGTGTTGAGCTCCACTGATGGATCTCAGAGTATCAGTCACGGAATTTCTGACACAAAACAAACAAGAAAACATCTTTTAACCCAGAACAGCTTTCCTACAAACATTCTGCAGTTATTCTGGACTCCCATCAGTTCAGAAAAAGTAGTTTGTGACACATAGTTGCCCCAAAAGGCAGAAAGCATTTTTTCTAGCTTTCAAGAATACCTGTCAAGAAATAATCCCTTAATCAAACTCTGATTTTAGTGAATTCCACAGCCAGTTTCCCTTTGCACAGTGCACCATCTCCCAGAGTCACGCTGAGAACAAGGGCTGGCAAATGTTCTGTTGCTACACATCTGCTCTGCCTGACTGCCTGAAACAAGAGTTTCATCTGAGGCTCTTGCTGAGGCTTTAGGATAAGCAGAGTTTAATGCAATCTTTGAAGGAAACCAAAAGCTGTTTGAGAAATAAATAAATAAAAGCAGTCATGTAAGAAATAAAAATAACGAAGAGGCTTTAGGGATAAGAAAAGATTTAGATACATCCCTGTTTCATGATTATCATTTATATGAGAAACTCATTTCCCATATGCATTGTCATAATACTTAATATTGTCCTCATGGGAATTCATTTTGCTTCTACAACAAACAAAATTAAATCCATGAAAAGTTGAGGTTCCATAACTAATTTTGTTTTAGGTAAACTAGTCAATGAGAGAAAAAAACGTAATCTCTAATCAATATGTTTATATAATTTTCCCCTACTGTGCTGTTTCTTTTGAGTTGCAAAGAGGATTATTCTACAGCTAAAATATTTATCATGTGATTGTTAATCTCTTCATTATTAACAGAATAGACAATCAAAATTTATGTCTTCGGATTTCTTTTTAATTTACTTAAAACTTGACATTTCGTTCAGATGAGAGCTTCCTTCAATGCCTTCCCAGTGCACTCCTCACTCTTTGTACAGTGCTCAGCAATTTTTCAGAGTATCTCAGAGTGATTTGTTTTGGGAGGGAACTTTAAAGCTCATCTCGTGGCAGGGACACCTTCCACTAGCCCAGGTTGCCCTAAGCCCTGTCCAACCTGGCCTTCAACTCTCTCACATTCTCTAATCAGATGGTTCAGAAATCCACAAATCTTGACAAGAAAATTACTTGGCCTGTAAGTCCAGGCAACAACG
Organism: Lepidothrix coronata; assembly: GCF_001604755.1. Taxonomy (NCBI): domain Eukaryota; kingdom Metazoa; phylum Chordata; class Aves; order Passeriformes; family Pipridae; genus Lepidothrix; species Lepidothrix coronata. Next base: position 143,438 of record NW_016690562.1, read on the forward strand.
GGCTGTTCATTTCTATCCAGAAATAAAGCATTTCTTTAATCTAAGGAAAATATTAAGATGATGTTACGCAAACCCTTATCTGATAAGTAGTCACTAAAAGGGCAGACTGCCAACGTTAACAAGAAAATCTAATTTGCTTGCAAGGTATAAAGATTTGTCAAGAATATTAACATAAAAGCTTTCGTGGAAGAACAAGTGCAAAAATGGAAGTACTCTAATCTTCATTCTACAAAAAACTGACCTACTTAGATAAATCACAAGAGCTGCCCTTGAACTAATACAGGAGAAAAAGCCACAACTTGTTTTTCTCCTTTTTTTCCTTCTGTTTTTAAACACAAGGTAGGGAATGTTTTAGCTACCATAAATGAAGGGCTAAAGCGGCTTAAAGCCATTCCTGATTAAGACAGCGACAGTAAAACATCTTAAAAGAAGTACACAGGCATGCCCATCAAACACAGGCATTTTCTCAAATCCATTCTAGCAGTATAGCACCTTCAAGATAAAGCTTTTCTTCATTGCCTTTAAAAGGGACTGGACTTGCCTGCTGAAGTGGAAACTTGTGATTAAAAAAAGGCAAATTAGGGGTTTAGCCATCTTAGGGACACAAACTTACTTTATTACAGAAATTAAATGTATGCAGAGAGTCACCACTAAGGAACTGACACAGAAACTTCAAGTTTGTCAATACTGTCCCACTGAAATAATAAACAGGATTTAAAAGGTGGAAAATCATACAAAATTCAAAACACACCCTTAATGTTTAGAAGGCACTTACCTTATTTCATTTACTTGTCTAATGACCTCTTCCTGAGTTTTCACAACTGTCTCAATCTCTTGCTGGGAAACCTGGTGTGTGGCAGGGGGAGGAAAAAGATCAACATATCTTAGAAAAAGCAAATCAGTCACACTGCCAAAATTAGGCTGGGCTGGGAACCACCAGGGTTTTTATTTACCTGTCCTTGTTGACCTGGCAAACCAGCTCCTCTCTTAGCAATCTCATCTGTGACTGCAGAGACGTATCTCCTCTGCTCATCCAGAATCATGTCCAACTGCCTGTTGAGCTGTTTGATCTCCAGGTGAATTCGATTCTGCCCCTCAAAGATTTGCCTCAATTCCCGATCGCTCACAGTTTCAAAAACATCATCCGCTGATGAGAGAAAAGCACAGGCGGTTCTTACAAACATGCATTCCTCATTTTCCCTGCTCCCTTAATGTATCCCAGTGGATATACCTTCCCCCATCATTTCATGTATTTGGTGTCTGTTTTTCACCACTGACATGGCAAAGGACACTGAACACCCATCCAAGGGTACCCACCCAGCCAGACCCACACTCCATCTCAGAGCTCCTGGTTCAGTACCTCGGGTACTGAACATCATCACAAAGTCCAAAAGACTCTGTGGCAAAGGGATTATTATTTCTTAGCAACGGAAGGCTGGACAAGGTTTCAAAAACACATTTGACTACCAAGATAAAATGGTGTAGGACCTTTAGAACAGTCATAACTATCACTGTGCAATAAAAATGACAACCTGAAATTTCAGCTTTAGATGGCTAAACATGCATATATATACATTCCTGGTATATATGCATTCATATACAGCTACTACAATCCACAGAAGTAAGAAATGGCTTCCATTATACTTTCAAATAATCAGATTCTTGTTTGCTCAGCATTAGGCAAGCATTAAAAAGCTTTTCCATGTAAGCACACGTTCCAACATATTCACTAACCCATCTTTAACAGATGGGAAAAAAAAGTTTTCTATGAATGTGCAGAAACAGAGTAAAAGATGCCCTTTCAAATAACAACAACAAAAAAAAAAGGTCATGCTTGCTTAATCACCACTTTACAGAGGGATGCATGACCTTCTCTCCCTTCTGTTGTTACATGCAGATCCTCATAATTCCCACCATGCTTCCAGTCATTTATTTTGCTTTCAATCCAGGCATGACCAAAAGAACTTTCTATTTCAGGAAACACTTGACAAAGAAATAACCAAAGAGTCTCAAATAATGTAATTAACGACAGTGGGAGCTTAGTAAGATCAGTCAGAGTATCAGGTCCTAGTTCTGATCATCCTGGAAAACGAACATTCCCCTTGACAACTGAAAAATGGCTCAGATAACTTGCCTGGCTGTCCTTGCACATCAGGATGTTCCTTTTGAAATTCTTCCTTCTTTTTATCCAATTCTTGTTGAAAGTGTTCAAACTCTTCTTGATACTTCTCTTTATCTTTTTGAGGAATTTCTGCATCTGGTGTTGGCTTTAAAACATTATCAGGGGAAGGGGGCACGTGTGAGTTTTTTTGTCATGTTCTCCACCACTCCTGTGTAACTTACTCTCCAGCAAGGCTGTTCAGATTTCAGATGTGAACACGTAACACAAGCACTGGAGCACATTAAGCTGAAGTGAGAAACCACACATTCCCATGGAGACCCACAGCTTTTCCCCAACAGACACATACTTTCTACTATTAAAATGTAATCAAGTTTTACAAGCACAAATGCTGTTTAGCAGTACAGAACCATTCTAGAGGTAGGGCAAGTTGAAAGCAAGAACAGATATTTGCCCACTTTCCAAACAAAGTGTACTTTTTAGTATTTCATGTTTTGATTTAACATCAGGATTTTTGTTGCTTCATTGATGTTTCCAGAATTCTGGTCTTAAAAACATTAATTACAATACTACCAAAACGTAACAGTACCAGTTTCATTTTTCTAAAACAGATGACGTCACAGCTGCATGCCAAAATCCCAGAACAGGGATGCCAAGTGTGACTTCAGAGGGAATGCCATAATCTGGTGCTGCACATAAAACATATACAATAACATACTTTATTAATTATGCATAAAAATGCTTACTACTTCCTTCCCAGGCTCAGTCAACTGGAAGGTGAGAAATGACAGGACATCATGATCATCTGTATTCAACAAACAAAACAAAAACATGTTACAAATCCCAGTACTTCCCAAGTCAACTTTCCACCTGCAAAGGATCTTCAAGGAACAGCACCCTCCCAAAGTCCTCCCAAGAGTCTGTGCAGTGGGGAATGAGACTGTACAGTGGTTTTGTCATGACAAACTGAAAATTATTCTGCTGTAGCCAGGAAAAGGCCTAGGCATATCAGTAATTTGGGAATGGGAGAGGATTAATTACATCATCGTGGTCCAGAACTGGTGTAATGGATCAACACTAGCAGTAGAAAAAAACTCCAACTTCTCTTGCGAGCCCTGCAAGTCCCCACACCATTTGTCCCAGTTTTAAACATTTACTACCTGCGAGTCCCCCCGTCGCTGCAGATATTCCAAAATACCCTTGTGATGGCAGCTCCATGTTTTCCACTTTTGCACACAGTTCATAGTCGTCTTTGTCCGGAGTAAAGCCATTGTTCACTGACACCTAAAGGGATAAACGCTGGAATTAACACAGGGGCCTTTGGGTTTTCACTCTGTTCAACAGTGTCCCAGTGAGGAAGCTGAGGAACACGAGCAGTTCCCCTGTCTCAGAGCACTCACAGTCAGGGTTTTTTTGTAGTAGGTGATCTTCACTCGCACGGGGTAGGGCTTGTTCCGGAAGTCCCTCAGACAGGAGGCCAAGGCTTGTGTGGCCCCGTCACTGCACACAGAAACAACCCCACCTTAGGATTTACCAGCTAAGACAAGAAAGCATCAACCTATCGCTCAGCAACATCAGGGCAGTGTTTCAATATGCAAGTTTTTCAAAGCCTGTCCCCGTAAGAGCACTGAGCTTGTCTGCAGTCTGCAATCTGCAGTACCAGGTGCTCTGCACAGGACACAGTACAGATGGGATGCAGCAATGGGGAAACCCGTTTGCTCCTAAGACACATTCCTGCATCTGGGAACAGAGGTGGAAATAAGCTGTAGTCCAGACAGCACCAACTAAGCTAGACACCTTCCTCCTCAGAGAACACAAAAAGGTGTCAGTTGTGTTGTTCACAACAAACAATCAGAAATCAAAATTAATCCAATTAGTTTTAGTAACAGGCAATTAGCTTTCAGTTAGTCACTTCTGTCAGTTATAGGCTGTGTGTGGAAGATACCTATGAGCAATGAAGAGGTAAAAAGTCTGCACCTCTATCCGAATTCACCCATCCCAAAGGACATATGCCATTTAAATATCCATCAGCTGCCCATTTCTGTGCTGTTACTGCAAAAGCAGTATTTTAATAAATAGAAAACCTCAAATATAAAGAAAGCAACAAGGTTTCCTATGAACAAAGCCTTGTTTCTCAAAGCCTTTCATGCAAAATTTCATCATTCAAAAGCAAGCATTCATCAATACCACTGAAAATAAACTTACTTCTGATGGTCATACAGAAGCTTTCCATTGTTGCCTACAACAATCACTCCAGGGTTGTTTTTCTAGAAAAAGAAATGGCAAACAAATGGAACAGTTTAATTTGAAGTGAAATATAAGTAACAACATTGACAGCCTTTCTGTGATAGAGCACCTTAAGTCGTTACACCTCAGATGTTTTACTCTTTTGGAATTTCTGAATGACACTAGCAAGCTGCATGCTCTGCCAGAGACTGACACGTTCTTTGCATAGTTAGAGGTGGGAAAAATAAATACAAGTTAAGTTCCTGGGTATACTACCAACTACCATAACTGGGCAAATGCAGAAACACGGAAGCCACAGTCTGGGGAAATTCAAACGTAGTGAAGACACAGTCCTTGAAAGTAACAGATTACTTAGAACATCCAACTTTGGATGTTTTTCCCAGTGTTATGTAGCCAAACAGACACTATGTTGACATCCTACTGACCTTGTCACAGTCATTAGAAAAACCTTAGGAGCTTTCTGTCAGAGACTAAACAAAGGCTGTTGAACACACTCCCAGTTATTTGAATTGCTAGAGGATGAAAACGAACTAAATGATAACGGAAAAAAAAATGGCAGAAGAATTTCTCCATACTGGGACTGTAGAAAGTCAGAGACTGTAATTTAAAAAAGTCTCAGACACTCCAGTACTTAAGACATGTCAGACCAATACAGGCATGACCAAGACTTCTGTTTCCATTAGAAGTGACACATCATCACTTTAGACAAAGGGTTTTACACCACACTGACTGAACTTGTCGTGGTCAGAGTCCCAGTGCTATCAGAGTTCTGGCAAGCAGTGCTGTCCATGAGAAACTTTTGGCAGATGGCATCCTCAGCCAACTAAACTATGCCACTGTCCATGTTTATGCCAGAAGTCAGGAAAAAAAAAAAAAGGAAAAGGAAAAAGGATCTAAAAATTCGTAGTAAGTTGAACAATACTCTGATTCTATGTCTTGTCTCTGAAGATCAGGAACATAAACATCACCTTCAGTCTTTCAATTTTTTATATATGATAAAGTTTGCTGTATATCAAAAGCCATCTGTAGGGGGGAAAAAAGGCACATACACCTACTAAAATATATCTAAAATGTCTAAAAGCAAGTCAAAGTCTGCAGGGAAAGCAAAAAAAGCAAAGCAGGCCTACTACGTATTATTAAAGTTTCCCAGGATCATTCTGGGCTGGAACACTGGAAATTGAAAACAACAACTGTCACTCCCATCTGCTACAGAATTTTTGCTGCTGTTCCAGAAAAAGAGCATCTCTGAAGACAGACATAGAAACTGGTGTTCCCACAGTGTTGTATTTTAGTACAATATCCCTCTTCCAAAGCACACATCTCCAGATGTACCAACATCAAAGTGTGCAGATATTCCAAATTTCGGATTATACATAGGTACATGGCATCCTCCCTCCAAACCCGACACATGAACCAATGTTCAGTGGAGATTCAGGATGTGTTATGCTTCAACTTTCAACCTTAAAAAGCAAGTGTGAAAAAGTCTAGTAAAACTTCTGTAAGGGAAACTTGTCTATTTTATTTTATCCCTTTGAAGTGAAAGATGGGAAGAGTAGGAAAATAACATCCTATTTTTTCCACAACATTAGATGTATGAAACACACCAGAAATTAGTTTATAGTCTTTACTAGAAGAGTTTACTTCCAACTAACCTTTCCATCATTGTCAAAAGAATCAAAGAAAATTCCAACACCGTTCCATTTATCAGCTGCCCCGAAAACAGGACCTTCCAAGCCTTGCTCTTCTGTAAACCAGACTGCCTATTAGGAAAGCAAGAAGAGTGGTAAGTGAAGATTCCCTTTTAAAGCAGGGCCGTTTGTTTCAGGGAGATCAGGGTGTTCATACCAGCCCATCAGCTCCAATGCGGCCTCTTCCTGTAACTCGAAAGGTCACTTCGACTTCCCAATATTCAAATATTGACTTGTTTTTCGTCCACACTGACCCTTTTTGGCTTTTCAAAGATGTTGTTATACGAATCTGATCTGCACTCGGTATGGCATCTAGAAAGGAAAGGAACCAACACTTTATGTACAAAAGAGAAAATATTGCAAGTGCTTAACTAGACAATTAACAAATCTTCCAAACTCAGAAAATTTTCTGGTCTCCTCAACTAGAAAACAGTTTTCAAAATAACTTTTTAGGCGAGTACTCAGCCACTTGGGGGCCAGGAGAACCCAAAATTAAAGTCAAATAAAAAAAACCCGAAATACACAGCAGAAGTTACTGCAGAGTAACTATAGGAAGGCAGAACCTTTTGTGCTGTAAATGTCAATACCTTCTACGTGGGGGGCCACTTAGGAGAAAAACCTTTCTGAGTAGAATGGAACCCTTAACCCGTACTGCAGAGAACACATAGCCGGTATAAACGTTGTTCAATTAAGTCGTATTTGCGAAAGCGGAATTTTCATTTCCAGCTCTCCCATGATGAAACTCAGCCCTGTTTCTGGCCGTGCCGAGGCGCGGGCGGGCTGTCCGCGGTGCAGCGCGGCAGCAGTGACACATCATCACTGCCGGGAGTCCCCTCCCCACGGCCGGGGCCGCCGCGCCACAAGGGCGCAGGTGCCGGGGGCCCGCGGGCACTTCGCCGCCACCGCCGCGCCCGCTCTGCGCCGCTGGTGCCAGGCGGGCCCGGGGGCACGGCCGGTGCTCGGCCCGCCGGCCCCGGCCACCTTCGCAGGTTCCCCCGGGCGGCCGCTGCCGCCTCCGCCGCAGGAGCGCGAGCGGCCCGGCCCCGCCGCCCCCCGCCCGCCACTTACTGCCCGTGTGCACCCAGAACGGCACCGTCCCGTCCGCCTGCACCAGGTGCGGCCCCTTGAAGCTGTACTTGTACTCAAAGCGGCGATGCGGCGCAGCCGCCGCGCCCTCCGCCTCCTGCGCGGCGGCGAGCGCCGGGCGGGCGAGGGCGAGCAGGAGCAGAAGGATGGCGAGCAGGGGGAGCCGCGCCGCCATCTTGACCGTACGGGACGCCGGGCACGGCCAGCGGGGCGCCGCCTGATTGGCCGAGCGCGGGGGCGGGCACGAGGCGGGGCGGGGCCTCGCCACAGCCCACTGCCCAGGGGGCGGGGCCGGCGCGCGGGGCCGAGGGGCGGGGCCGAGCGGCGGAGTTGGCTGTGAGGGGGCGGTGTGAGGGGGCGGAGAGAGGAGGTGGAGTGAGGGGTTTGGTGAGAGGGGTTCGGTGAGAGGGGGCGGTGTGAGGGGTTCGGTGAGAAGGGTTCGGTGAGAGGGGGCGGTGTGAGGGGGCGGAGTGAGAGGGGTTCGGTGTGAGGGGGCGGAGTGAGGGCGTCGCTGAGGGCCGGGCCGTGGCTGGGCTCCTCCCGCTCGCGCTCCCAGAGCACGGCAGGGTCCCCGTCGCGGTCCCGGTCCCGGTCCCGGTCCCTGTCCCTCCCGGCGGCGGGGCAGCCGGCCTGCCGGCGGTTTCGAGCAGCCCCGGGTGCGGGGGAGCTGCCGGGGGGGCGGCCCCGTCCCGGCCCCTCGGGCCGCGCGCTGTGAGGGCTGTGCGGGCCCGGCGCGTGCCCCGCGGGCAGCTGCGGCTCCGCCGAGCCTGCCGCCGTCCTGCGGCCTCCCGCACTGCGGCCTCCCGCACTGCAGCCTCCCGCACTGCAGCCTCCCGCACTGCAGCCTCCCGCAGGGATCAGCAGTGTGCAGAGTGTCCCAAGGTTAAATAAGCTCTTCCTTCCCCTCAGTATTACTTTCTTAGCAAAGACGCCACTTACACAGGCTCTTTTTCAGTCCATTTTCAGAGTAGTCGGGAAATCCCACAGGAAAAACAACACTTCTCGCGTGAGCAAAGCAAACCCCAGGTACGCCTCGTGCCAGCTGACGGTGGTGACTCGTGGGGAGGGACCCCAACAGTGCCCGGAGAGGGTCAGGCTCGTAAAGGTGAGAAACAGAGATGCTGCACGCAGGTGAGAAGCTGTGTGATGTGCGCGCAGTGTGCAGCATCACAGAGCGGGGCAGGTCTCACTGCAGCCGAGGGGAGGCCACTTGAGCAGAGTGTGCCCCGGTTAAACTGATGACCGAACCAGCAGTTAGAACTTCCTTTTTCATTCTTTCCATTTTCATTTAGCACCCTGTCTTACAGCCTCGTTGCAGAAAACAGTAATTTTTTTTTTTTCAGTTTCTTTACAGCCTTGTGTTTTGTTCTACCTTTTCCTACCCATTTGATTCTGACATCCCTTCTTTTCCTCTTGCTTAATCTGTGAGTATGAGCAATTTAAGACTCAATAAGTAGGTTCAGAGCCTGCTAAAGAAGAGGATGATCTTAGAGGCATTCAGGAGAGATTAAGTTCTTTTTTTAAAATGGCACACATCTTCAGCACGGATGAAAGTAAAACCGTACATATTCACTGTGAAAAGTACATTCTCTTTTTCGGCTACACAAAGGAGTAAGCAAATATGTTGACCAGGTGAGACATGCAAGCAAAATATATCTGAGATAAATTTTAGAAGAACTTATGCATATAAGTTTATTGAGTACTCTTGATAAGTTAATGTTTATTTCTATAGAGAAAGAAGTACTTGATGTTATTTTTTGCATAGTGCGTTCCATCCAGCAATATTCTAAAATATCCCTAATTCATTAATCTGTTTTGGTTTTTTAGAGTACATATGTGAGAGATGTTAAGGGAATTGGGGTGTAATTCTGTCTCCTTTTGGCAGCTATCTAGACACAGAAAACTCAACTGTTTTTCTGTTCTTTAAAGACCTAGAAAGTGGTTTCTGAGGTAAAATTCTGGAACCCTGGAGCAATACAGCGTGCTGCAGTTATTCAGGAGGATAAAACGCTGTATGCGTCAAAGACCCAAACAGAGCAGCATGAGGCCCTATCCTGTCTACTTCATAAGTTTGGCAGTAATCCTGGAATGTATGCCAATAAAACAACAGAACCACGCTGAAAGAGTCTAGAAAACCAAAAGCGCTCACCTTGAAACAAACACCTCTCTTACCCTCTTACCCGCACACAGAAGCAGGTCTGAAATTCTGCCACTTAGAGGCACTAGCATAGAAGCAATGCACGATTTAAGAGAACAGATGGTAAACTGCATAACTTTATGAGGTTGTATTACATTGTCTCAACTTATTAGTGTGTAAAATAGAACATCACGCAGTTGCACAGAACAACTTTTGCACACATCATTTTGGCCGTATATCTCATCAGCTGGCTGATGGGCTGACTGTGCCCCTCTGATGTAATAGTTCATGGTTGTTTCATGATTGTCACAGAGCATGCAAAGCTCCAGAATACTTGACGGCAGGCCATAGTGAAGGAACAGGGTTTCCCAGATCACCATATGCTTCTTTCTTAATTACTGTACTGTCAAAAAGGAAAACTCCACTTAGTTCGTATTATCACCCTGTACTGAATGGTTCCTGTGCACTGCAATAACTATCCCAGTTCAGCTACTCATTCCCCCCAGCTGAAGAAGAAAGTGAAGTAATCAAACTGTTTGTGCATATGTTTATGCACATGCGAACTTGCACGTGTATAAATATATATTTTAAACATACTTTGATTAAGGGGCAGACAGTCTAGGGATATCGAACTTCAAAATATTTGATTTAAAAATCAGCAAATGATGTTTTCTTCAGCTCTTCCCTTTGTGGACCTTCCACTTGGACTGTTTAGCTCTCATGCCCCTTGGCGCCAAGGAGGCTTGATTAATGCCAAGAAGTTTGACCCATACATGTGAACATCTGTGTAACCATGTAGCTGTTCTAGGAAGCCCCCCAGCAGTGCCTGCTGCACCAAAGGTCTTCATTAAAGCCCATGTTGGTTGCAATGCCTACTGTCAAGATCTCTGTCATCCCTCTGTGATAACTCCTAGGGACCTAGTAAGCATCTAACCAGGGACAAAGGTGAGATAGCTCAGGAGCAGCTAGAGACAAATCTCAAGTGTTTGGGATCTCTAGAATTGGTTTTCAAACTGATTAGCTTTATTCCATGTAACTAACAATGTCAGTCTAGTGGTACAACAAAATCAGTGTTTTTAGAAGACTTCTCTCATTCAAATACCTTTGTTCTCCTGTTGGGTGAGAGAAACAAATCACAGCTGCTACAATCCAGTAGCTTAGCATTCTTTTAGATGGCAAAGTATTCTCTTTCTGCTGCTCTTCTCCTCTTGCCTACCAACACAAAGGAAGAGTAGAGGACACATCACTAGACTGAGAGATAAAGATCATTGTTGACTTCCTCTGGGGAATCTGTGTCAGGCCCCTCTCTGGCCACCAGGCACCATGATCAACATTTCTCTCTGTCTTTTCAGCACCCTTCTAATGTTTTTGGTCTAATTTCTTATGGTAGTCATGAGGTTCCTCAGTGAATGTGAGGGTCCGGCTCACGTTTCTGAAGTGACCCTTCTCCAAAGTGTATCCTACAGAGCATCATCTTTTCTCATGATTTCTATTTATCAAATTGGTGAAGGGTAGGTGTGTTTTGAGACATTTTGAGCAATATTTCAACAAACCAACCCCCTTTCATCTCTAATCCAAGACGTCTGGAAGTAATAATTTTTCTTTTTAGAATAATAGAATCATTAAGGTTGGAAAAGACCTCCAAGATCATCAAGTCCAACCTTTAAAAAAACCTTATTTTTTGGACTAAAGAATTTCTCAAAATGTACCACAATTTTAAAGAGACAATTAATATTCTGACCCCAGTTTTTACTTTTTAAATTTCCCTGTTGCAGTCTTGAGGATTCTCCCTTGTTCCTCCTCCTAATCCAGAAATCTCTGTATGAAGTGTATTACTTAATTTCAATTACAATGTTAATTACAGAAGACAAGTGGTTACTGAATCTTGCACCATAATTAATCAACCTGATATTTACTTACTACATTGTTCATACTGGATTAAGCTGTAGCTGGACAAGCAGGGCAAGGAAAGTGAGTGACAGGAGCATTATCACGGCACACTGCCTCCCATTGGGAAAGTTCATCTTCCTTCTGAAAGAGACGCCTTCAGGGATCATGTAATTTGAATTCCCTGTGAATTTAGTGTCATCTTAGCTTGACCAGCTCTGGAAGAACATATTAACCTCCTCTTGTGATTTTCAGAAAACCATTCTAATTTAGCAAGTAATTAAGGGTCACATGTAGGATAAAGAGCTAGATAAGCTTGGATTACGCACAGGAAGCTTTGTTTCCAAGGCAACCCTAGCAGAGGGGGTGTTAATGCTGAGGTCAGTCAGTTAATGAACTGGGAATGGTTACTGGCTGCAAAATGTATTAGAGCTGGGGAAATGAAACTAACAATTGCATTACCATTTAATGATTTGATGATAGAAAACAAATGCCTACAGAGCTAGTTATCACTGAAAATACTGGAGACAAAGGTTACAGGCAGTGGGACCGTTCTGCTAAGTGAGGTCATGAGAAGTCCAAAACAATGACGCCTGACAAACCAAAAATACTTTAGTCATCATTCACGGCTTTCACGGCTCCCCAGTGTGAAGCTGTCAATGTTTGCGTAAGCTGCCGGTGCTAACACACGCACCCTTGTGCTGGGCGTTGGGTTCTGTCTGAGTTAGTCCTGCCCGAGGTCACTACCTGTGTAACAATGTCAGAATGAAATCGGCCGGGTGGATTTAGCACACTGAAAAGCAAGATACGAGGCTTCCAAGAGCTCAGGATGTAACACACCCTCTCCTAGGGCTTTAGGCTCTGGGAGCTAATCTCACGGGAGATTTGACAGGGCAAACACACAAATACCGTGGACATGCATAAAATGTCCAAGCAGCTCATCTGCAGCAAACAGAGATGGATTTATTAAAACATGGTAATATTTAAAAAACGGAATCTTACTTTTTTTTTTTTTTTTGTATGATATAAGGAACATTTGTGAATCGGATTACTGTGCTATAAGGCAGCAGAACAGAATATTGTAGAGTACAAAGAGTAGGAAAGACCCATTAGATATCTAATGCTTTCTCAGTTCACTTGTACCTTAGCTATCCTTTGTGGTCTGTGAGAGAAAGAATTGCCCAGACATTTTTCAAAGCTTTCTTTAAGACAAACAAGCATTCTCTGCTTTTTGTGACAGTCAGATGACACTGGTGTCACAGAATATTCTGTAGCAGTTGGGTCATTCTTGCCTCAGGGATACAGGCACCTCTAACTTGGTGCTGTGCTTTTTGGAAGTAGGTGTCCCTTGTGGATATATAAATTAGGACTGTTTTAGATGCCACCTTATGTCTGTTTTTCTTATGTGCAGCCTTGGCATAAAAGCAGGTGATTTTGTGTTAGACTACGTGCTTGCACTGAGGGACTTTAAATGGTCTGCTCTCTCTAAAATGCCCTGTAGGACTTTGAATATGAAATCAGACTGTGCTGGAGGTGAGCTGACAGCTGTGTGGGACAGATTGAGACAGCAGCTGGACCAAAGGAGTCTGCAATGAGTGTTAGGTGTACTCTTGCTCATGGAAAAGTGTTATTAAAATGGAATGAGGAGAGATGTGGAACAATCTGTCAGGAAAGGCAGGCTTCCTCCATTGGCAGAGATCAGATTAAGGAAAGCACAACACAGCCAATCAAATGTGAAAATTAAGCCCGTCACAAAACTGAAAACCAAGCAACAAACAAAGACACCAACCCAAAACAACAAACCAGGCAAACAAACCAACCAACCCCCAAAGCCCCAGGAAGGGAAATTACCTTCTGTGCCCACAGGTAGCCAGGGAAAAAAAGAAAAGTGATGGCCTTAAATAAGTGATGGCTTTAAACAGTGACAAGGAGAATTTATGCACCATATTAGTGGATCTTTTGCTTTTGTTCCAAGTGCTGAGTACCTGGAGAAAGTGCCACAAGGCCACAGCATCTCTCCACAAGAGTTTTGAGGAGCTCCTGTGCTGCTGTGTTGGTGTGGTACTGGGCAGGTCAGATCATCTCCCACAATTTCTTTCCTTCCCTTCCCACCTGCTTCCCATGACAGCCATTGCTCTGTTTTATTCTTCATATTTCCCACTCCCAGCCTAAAGAAATCTAAATAGTGTTTAAATCCCCAAGTGTTTTTACCACTACGGTTAAAGGACTTGAGTAGTGTTGGGAGCAGTGATTTGTCTGCCTGTGAAAATGCTGTACAGAGAGGGACAAAGAGCAGAATTTTTCTGGTTAGTTCAATGCAAAGAATCAAAAATGACTAAAAGTCTGAAGTAACTAAAAAGTTTATCTGGAGCTTGGAAAATCCAACAATCATGCTGGGTCTGTGGTTTCCCCAGTCTGACTAACAGCAAAGTTTTGAGAGTGAAGTGTCCTGCTTCAAAGAGCACAGCGAGGCTGTTCTGCTGCAGAACACATCCCATGGCATCCCTCCAGGCTGGGAGTTGTCCTGGGGTGTGTTACTGCAGTGCAGACACCTGCTGAGCAAGCCCCAGGAAAGCTTCCAGCTGTGCCAAAACTCGCTTGGACGTTCTCTGAGGTGAATTTATCTTGGTATAGAACAAATGGAAATACCCTGCCTGACTTAACAGAACTTGATCTTTAAAGGAATTTTGGTAGTTTTCTGCTCTAAGTCATACTAGTGTGTTTATGCAGTCTCAGAATCCCAACACCACTGGAAAATTTAGATATAGAGAAAGCATTTAGCTTAACCTGATTTAGCTGAACCTGGTTTTATTCAGCGTTTGATCTGGCATATGTACCAGCCAAAATGTTACCGAGGGTAACAAATAAACCCTGGGATTAATTCAGACACTCCACAAATTAAGTGGTGGGAAATGCACCAGCCGGTTATGCTGAAGCTTTGTAGCTTCCATACAGCTCTTGGTTGGTATTCAGCAAGCTCTTGACTTCTTAAATGATTCCAGCTACCTTGGTTTTTTCACTTTTCTTAAGTGACATTCCACAGTAAAGGAAGTAAATGCTTTTCACTGTGCAGACAGCATTATGTTCATATGTGCTCCATTCCCCAGATAAATAGCAGGGTGGTTAAACAAATGACAATAATATGAGATAAAGACAAGGCACATCTCTCTCTGACACTGATTCATGGATGCCATCACAGATAAATATTTTTGGGGAGAAACAACTTGCTACTTATTATTCCTGGATCAAGACTAAAATCTTAGAAGTAATGAGTGGTCATCAGTTAATAAAGGGCATCGTGCTTTCTACAGCTCCCTTAGTACAAGAGGCTAGATTTCAAATGGATGCATAAACTGGGTAGCTAAATCCACTGAATGAACTGCTGAGAACTTAACATGCTTGGGAGAATCAAATGACATAATCCAAATATGGCCTGTGGAAGCCTCACGGCAGCAATTACTATTTTGATAGTTTCATTTTTCATAGATGTCTCCTCTCTCTCGTGACCAGAGACAGGACATGAGGAGATGGAATGAAGCTGCACCAGGGGAAGTTCAGATGGGATGTTAGTAAAAGATTCTTCACTGGAAGGCTAGTGGGTCACTGAACCAAGCTCTGCAGGGAAGTGATCACAGCTCCAAGCCTGTCAGAGTTCAAGGAGCATCTGGATGACACTGTTAGCCATATAGTTTAGTTGTAATAGTCCTTTAAGGAGCAGGGAGACTCAATGATCCATATGTGTCCCTTACAGCTTTAGATATTCTCTGTCTCCTACTTACCTCCTTTTATGTTTTACTCAGCTCTAGGGCTGCAGTGACAACATTCAGACAGCTCTTCCCTGATTTTATCAAGCATTTTAAGAATTGAACATCCTCACTTTCCTCTTCAGTGAGAGACAACGTGCCCTTCTGTGGCACTGAATGGCTATTTTTTAGTTGAATTTTATTAAAAGGAACAATTGACCCATTCATGTTTATTTCGAGCAGGGATGAGCTGAATGGATTTAAAAACATCTAAACCTCTTTGAACATTAGGAATTGTCAAATTTAGGATCTTTTCAATCAAATGACCCAGAAGTGAACCATGAAAAACATGGAAGCATCCCTACCTTTGAACTTTGGCTTCTTGAGTGCAGCCTCTGGGCGAGCTGCTCATGTGATCCTCAGCACAGCACAGCTTGAACTGCCCCATTTTTTCACTGCTGCCTCTCTTCTGGCTACGTGACAAATCCCTTTCACCTTCAGATGTCTTCCCCAGACTTTGAGCCTTGCCTCTNTGCTACACTTCTGTTCTCTCACTTGTTTTATCTCCCCTCCCTTCGTTTACTTATTTGCTTTCTCTGGTAAATTTATTCCTCTGCTGACAATAGACCTTTCCTCAGCAGCTGCACGTGTTTCCAGGTTCTTAATTGTTTCTTTAATGCAACACAAGTCCCAGTCTCAATGGGGAGGACAATATAGGGAACGATCCCTAAAGCATCGGTCGATGAACAGAGAACCTTCCAGATCATTTTCAGTGCAAGCACAGGCACTGCACACCTTTCTGCTTTAGTTTTGGTGTGCGAGCAGGAAGAAGTTCCCAGTGATTCTGGTACCCAGAGGAATAACTAGTTGGATAAAAGTCCCCTTCAATTTAGTTTTATTGAGAATAGCAGTCTGAAATACAAGGAAGAAATGTGTAGAACTCTTGGGAAAACAGACACACCCACAGGTGTACCCACACGATCCTGGTCAGCCGACTGGCCAGCTCCAAGCACACCCCTTGTGCCTTTTCTCTTCACATGAAGTTTCTAAAAGGGCTTACCTATTAAACAATGCCTCAAGTCAATTTTTGCTGAACTAACATTTCCGGAGTGATTGATATTGAGGAAGAGCCGTTTTCAGACTCTATGAGACAAAGCAGCAGGAAGGAGGACAGGGAAAGACATGGAAGTTTTGCTTACCAGCCTCTCTTCTGCTGCTTGCTTTCTCTGGGGACATTATTGGTGCCAGTAGTGGTGGTGGAGTGGCTTTGGTGCTTCCCACTTTCCACACAAGTTGCTGCACCACAGAGGATACACTGCCATCTGCTACCTCTCATGCAGGGATAGCTGCCAAATTCCCTCTGGAATCAAAGATTCCAGATTATCGTCCACTGATGGTAGGAGCCACTCACTCAGGCTCACAGGTGAGATGGCCTGAAAATGCATTCAGGAACAACTCCCAGCAGACCCAAAAGATGCTTCTGCTCTAGCAATGTGCAACACTAATTTAATTACAAATGTGATTTTGCCTTTGGCACATGACATCTACTCCATGCACTTTGCAACCATTAAACTACTCTCCACCTCTGCAGGAGAAGGTAGGATTTCCAGATCCAAACCTGTCGATAAGAGCAAGTGGTTTAAGGCACCTTTGGTCCCCTCATTAGCAGCATCTGATGAGATCTGCTGTCCCGTGGGCTGGGTCAGTGGTTCCCACCTTTCGCACTCCTCAGGGTGGTAGGGCTGCATTCATGTGCTGCATATGCCCCCAAACTGCAGCTGATGGAGCAGCAACCAGGCATTGAAGCCATCACTCACCAAGACTAGGAACAGTGGAGCTGAGGAAGGATCCCAGCCCTCCTGCTTCTGTTCCTTAAGAACGGGATCACCATCACCTTCAGAAAATGAAGGTCATTCCTATTTAAATCAGTGCACAGTTGGCCATGGTCATTAGAAGGGAGAGGGGCTGGGAAGCACCTTTCTCAACAGCGGCAAGGCAAAAAAGAAACAGGAGCAGGAAGTGGAAAGGGGGTAGAAAGTGTTTAAGGATTGCATCTTGGCATGCACAGCGTGCATTTTCACAACTCATGTCCCACCGGTCTGCGGTAAACCAGAAGCTGTTAATACATGGGACACAAAGGAAACCCGAGGGACTCCCTCCTGCGAGCATTCCCTGAGAACACAGCAGGCCACAGGGACAAGAGCACAGGTCTCTGCAGGCACGATCCTGCCGTGGAAAACACAGGAACATTTTCAAATGCACGAATGGCAAAAGAAAAAAAAAAAAAAAGATACTTGCTCAATTAGCCTTAAGGGGTCCAAGTTTTTTTCAGCTTTGCCTCTTTTTGGACTCCTCAAAGCAAGGAACTCCGTTGCCCATTTCACAGATGGATGGCCCTGGGAACAGGTTTGGAGGAATTAGTTGTAACTTTGTTCACTAGGAGGTTTCTTTCTGCCAGCCTGCAAGAAATCCCTCGTTTTCATGACAACCAAAACAAAAACAAGTGACCATGCATTAAAGTGAAAAGAATCCCATTTAGAATGTGAATAGAGCTACAAATTACCAGGCATAAGCACATACCCAAGGAACTGGCTGTTTGTAAACTAGCTGGTTTTTCTAACTGAGGTTATACACAGGCAAAAAAAAAGAAAAAGAACAGAAAACATAACAACAACAACAACCACAAAAAAAAAAAAAAACCAACCAACCAAAAACCAGAAGAAAGGGGAAAAAAAAAAAAAAAAAAACCAACCAACCAAAAACCAGAAGAAAGGGGAAAAGGGGGAGCCCTGGTACTTTGTTCCTCTTCTACATAAATAGATCATAGGAGTTGCAGTGATAAGTACACTGTGGTTTTGAGCTGACTGCAGGAGTTTGAGCTCCACTTTCCTCTTTTTGTCCAATAGGAAGCTGCTTAGCTGAGGCATTTTGAAGGATTTAGAGAATTGTCTGGTGGTACTGAGCCCGTGACAGGAGAGTACGAACATATCATCATTGGGCAGCTTATTCCTGGAGCCCCAAAGGTATCTCTTACTTGTGAAAACAGAGGCTTACGGCTGCCGAAAAAGCATTCTGTGTCTACGTGTCTGCCTAGACTATACATAAACAAATTCAGAAACGGCAGGAGACTGTGTTTAGGTATTTGCAGCATCACTTCCAGAAAGCTTGCAGAATTATTTCTGTGTCTTGCGAGGTGACATCAGCAACAGAGCAGGTACTTTTTGTACTCTCCTTTAGGGCTCAGAACACTTTCAGTAGTGGAGAACTTCAGAATGGGTCTAGCAATGCGGGAGCCAGTATCAGCCCACCTGCGGGATACATGTGAAATGCAGAGTATCTGACGTCACGCAAAACCTTCTTTAGGAACTGCACTTGGGTATGGCAAAACCGGGAGCTCTGGATCCAGCTGTAGTAGCAGCAGGTTTAACGCTGTATACTCTGATGACAGTACTTTGAATAAGATAGCAAAAAAAAATAGTAAACCCACGCTTTTCTTCTTGGGGTTCAAAACATTCAGGATATTTCCATATCCGTGTTGTTATTAAAAATGTTGTCAAACCTATTAATTACACATCCAAATTGAGTATATTAAGAACATTTTCAAAACACAAAATTGCCAACAGACCGAGCATTTAAACAGTTTTAAAGGTAACGCTTTACAGATCTATTTTTTAATACAAGCCCATTTGTTAACAATAGGCTGATTCAGAAGTGTCTCCCTGAGTAGCTGTTCCTGCTTTCCCGGGAATCAAGGCTGCGTGTTACGGTGGGGAAGGTGAATACCAGGCAGCGGTGGGGAAGCGCTCAGGGCTCCGGGGGATTTCTAACCTGCTTCTGCCTCAGTTTAAAAGCAAAGGTATTAAATTACTTCGGACTGGAAAGCTGTCCAGCCTAGTCTAATCTGCAGGGCTTTAGTTTGGCAGGGCGCAGGCTGCAGTGGCTGCTGGCGATGCCCATCCAGCGCAGCCGTGTGGCATGGCAGGAGTCTGTAAGTCATCCCGCCAGGTACTGGTGTGCACTGGCACACCCTGAGGTGCCAAGGATGCCGGACGAAGTGCTGGGCGTTAATTTATTCCTGGTATTGCCCCTTCTCTCACCGAACTGAAATCCTTACAGCCAGTTACTAAATTCAGTCATTTCCCTTCTCGGCTGCGTTTATGCCAACACGAAGGCATGTATGTGTTTGTGCACGCATTCTTATGGGACTTGTTTTGGTGTGGGGTTTTTCAGGTAGGTTGGTTGGTCTTGGTGGGGTTTTTATTTGTTGGGTTTTGTTGTTTTTTTTTTTCTAAGCCCTCATTAACTCCACTCACGCTGTCTTACTCTGTTTGCCACTGCTTAAGTAGTGCTTTTTTAAAAAAGCAACCAATTAGCACCTCATCAGCTTCAATTAGAGGAGACAAAAGCAGTGTAAAGATAACTCAATGAGAGGGGGTGGCACAACATCATGTAATCGCTTAAGACAGCGGTGAGCATTCACTGTGCTGGCTCTGCCGGGCCTATTCACCTTTTTTTTCTTCTTTCTGGATGCATTTAAGACCTCCTTTTTTTTTCCTTCTTTTTTTTCTTTTTTTTTTTTTTTTTCTGGGAAGCCGGGCCTCCCAGGAGTCTCAGAGTCTCTCATTCAGGGCTACCTGTTTACAGCTCACCGAACAGAAGGACCTAAACAATCCTATATTGTACGCCTAGTGCTTCCTTAAACTTAGGCCTCCACAATGGCATGTTTTCAGAAGCTGGGCAGAATAAGTTAAAGGCTGGCTTTATACTCATTAAGTGTTCTGCTTGTACTGTCTTCTAATTACATGGCAGGGCAACAATGTATTTTTTTTTCTAATGGAGTTCTTTGGAGCAGTTAATTTGGTGCCTGTACTAAATGCCCCAAAACATTAATTAGTGTGGAAGGAACCCTAATTTCCTCAGCGGCTTTCCTCTCCATTTACTTCCCTTGTTTTCACATAGGCTTGGATGAGCCTCTATAATGAAATTACCTCATTAATGCCTTTATTCTTGCAGAGTAACTCATTCAAGATCTACCATTTAGTTTTAATTTAATGCTGTCAAAAGCAAAAGGTGCATTCATGTCTTTGATTAGTGCATTTTTTTCTCTCTAAAGAGTGGACAGATTTAAATTATTAAGATGGCAAGTAGTGAGTTATAATTGGATACAAGCAGCACTTCAGTGAATATTAAATGCTTTCAAAGCCTGGCCTATGTGGTCTGCTGACTATTAACTGTGTCCAGTGAGTTATTCTGTGGGGTTTGAATTAACGGCGCATTAGCTACTGTGAAGCAAATTGTTTAATTTTGTTTATAAAAAACGGTGAAGTTGCATTTATCAACATGACATTTAGTTGTAGCAGAGTTCAGTTTTCCCCATTATCCTATACTGACCTCATTGCTTGGTTAGTACTGCTAACACGGGGTCTCCTTCTGTACTCCACACTCTTGCAAAGTCTAACTGGAGACTTGCCTATGTATGGCCAGTAGGGTAAGACCTTTATTTGCAGGAACTACAGAGTTCTAAATGTTGTCAAGCAGGAACCACCTGCATTTGACTACACTGATCATGGAGTACAGTGGCACAAAGGTGTCTATGATTTGTGGGGCATGCACAGTTACAGACTTGGTACCAGCAACTGAAGGGGCAGGAGGTAACATCTGATCCTTGATCTTTAGTTGTCTCTCTTCTCCCTCTTTTCCTTTGCAACTCATGTCATAAGATACCCGAGATGTGTCAGAGAAACCTGCATGTCAGAAGACTTAAGCAGCCTGTAGTCTGCTTGGCACATGCAGTTTATTATTAACTAATTATAGTTTATTGTGTGGCTGCAGTGCTACCAGAGGTCAAAAGTCAGAGTCACATCCTTGGGCCAGGAGCTCTGTAGGGCTGTGCAACCACTGTGCAAAGCAGCCAGTCACACCAGTGTGTCACAGCCTTGTCCCGTTGCCCGGGGCCTTTCAGTTTTGAGCATCTCCAAGGATGGAGATCCCACAACCCCTCTGGGCTTCTGTTCCAGTGGGTACCCACCTGCATAGTGATGTTTTCCTTTAGTAATTGTTAGGAAATTATTATCTTTTCAATGCAGTCATTAAATGTGATAGGATAACTTGAATTGATAATATTTTAAAAATAACATGAAGTATAAGTTTATTATAATGTATTACATATATTTATTATAAGTGTTTGACATATTTAGTGCATATTACACAGAACACACGTGCAATATATTATACATCTATTATGATTGCAATGACAAGCGACACACAGGGCAGTGTTGTTTATCTTAGTAATCTTTCCCATCTCTGCTGTAAAAGTGTCTTGCTTTTGGATTCATTTCTCCTCCCAGCACGAGCAGGAGCAAACCCTTCCACTTATTTGTTCCCCAGCGGAGCGAGGTCCTGGGAGCTCTTGAGCGATTTCTCCTGCGGTGTCTCACTGCCCTCTCGTGGCTGAAGGATGCATGTGCACGTCACCGCGCTGAGTATCTCGTCTGCCTCATGGTGCTGCATTAAATTCCCAGTCAGAATGTTACGGCCGGCATAATCTCCTTTAATTCCTGCCGGCCTGGAATACTCGGTTAACTTTCCTTTTTTAGCTCCAGTTATCTGCACAAACCCAGAGGAGCTCCTTGGCCTGAAGAGCTGCCCGACGGAGCGCATGGAGCCTGGCACCAGCCAGGCTGGAATGAGTCCCCGAGAGTCCAGCTGCGCTCTGGAGAAGAGAAATAGAGAGCTGCGGGAGGCCAGAGCAAGTTCTGAGGGTAAACTTGCAATAGTTTATAGGGTTGAGATTGAACATATTTAGGCATCAAGGTGATCAGAGGTGGAGAGGTAGGGAAATTTTGGAGGTTAAATCTGGGGCAACCTGTAGCAGAGAGAATGAAAATGTTGTGTTAAAACAGAGGTAATCAGGAGTGGGCTGGAAGGGAAAGTTGTGGGGGTGAGATAGGAGAGAGTATCCATGGCAGAGAATGACTATTTGGAGGTGAAACTGAGGGAATCAGCAGTGGATACAGGGAGGGAA
>NW_016690562.1:167580-169245 GCF_001604755.1 Lepidothrix coronata
GCGGTGGGCGGTGGGCGATGGGCGGTGGGCGGTGGGCGATGGGCTCGTTCCCGGTGCTCGGGGGGCAGCGGGAGCGGCGCTGCGGGGCGGGACGGGCGGGAGGTGCCGGGGGACGGCGGGGAAGCCGCGGCGGGGCCCGGGGGCTGCAGCTCTCGGGCTCTGCCCGGGCTCGGCGGGAGGAACCGGGGGTCGGCACGGCGCGATTCGGGTCTTTTTTGTCCCGTTGTTCTGGTTTCCTTTTCGACCGCTGCGGTGCTGGGCAGGAAAGGCTGGGAAAGAAAGCCCGGGAGCGGCTTCCCGACGGGCTTTGCAGACATTTGGCACCTTGGGAGGAGGCACAAATCCCCGCGGGGCCGAGCGAGGGCTGCGGGGAGCTGGGCCGGGGCTGGGCCCGGTCCCCAAAACCCGCTGCCAAAAGCGGCCCAAAAGAACCCCAGAGCCCGGCGAGGGTGACAAAGGGACGGGGCAGCCCCAGGTGTGGCCGGTGAGGATGACGAGGGGCCGGCCCTGCCGGGGGGTTTCCTGAGAGCACTTTTTGTCGGGAGCTTCTGCAGGGGAGCCGTGGATCCCAGGCAGTCTCTCCAGCCAGGAATTTCCCCTGATATTTTAGCTCCTAAAACCAGTGAGTTTTACTTCCTCTGTGCACAAAACCTGATGGTATTTGTTAAACTCACTTGCTAAGTTATGCATTGCTTGATGAACCCTTTCCTCTTTGCCTTTTCCTAGAGGGATGATTGGTCCTGCCTTGGAAGCAAGAGAATGTCCTGGTGTCTGGGAATATTTTGGGCATAAAACTGGAGGTAAACTGTAGGGGACAGAGTGTGTATTTGGAGTGTAATAGCTCAGCAAGTCAGTAGGGGAGCGATTCAAGTCATAAACAGGAAATCAATATTTTGGGGCTGCCTTTCTGAGGGGGAATAACAATTGTTTTCCGTGGGAAGGCAAGCACATGGCCCCCATGATTTGAGGTGTAGATGACAACCTGCCCAGGGGAGGTAAAGGACAGCAAGACTTTTGTGTCCTGACCCTTTATGGACAAATTGGTGGAAAGGTGAAGCTTTCACTCAGCGTCTGGGTAAGCTGATGAGTCCGTTTTTTGTGAGGGCCTCCAGCCATGTCCCTGGAGGGAAGGGAGGGAGGGATGGGCTGGATGGAGCCCCGGGCGTGTGCTTGTGGGAACACACTTTTCCAGGGGGCTGGGATCCGGGTCGGGCTCCAGTTCCCCTGGTGTCCAGGGATGCAGGGTCTGAGGGCTTGGATCTCCCTGGGGCTTTGCAGGAGACCAGGAGTGAGAGGAAACGTGGTGCCAGAGCTGTGTCCCAGTGGGCTGTGTTTGCCTCTGAGGACAGAGAACCTGTGGGCTGAGGTGACTGTGAGTGTTGGGATGAGCAATCCAGGGAACAGGGAGCTCAGATCAGTCCTTGGGCTGGAATTGAACTGGGAGATCAGCTGGTCTGGCCCCAGAGAGCACAACTGGAATCAGAATAATGACCTGGCCTGTGCCCACTGCCACTTATTCATTCCAAAGCACGTGTTGGTTCTGTTTTAAGAACTTAAAATAACTTTAAAAGAAATAAGTCACCATTTCCTCCTTCTTTTTCCCTCTCAGGTGATGGAATTGCCTCTCTGTTCGTGTGCTGAGCTGCGGCTGCAGGGACTGTCAGG
>NW_016690563.1:0-3721 GCF_001604755.1 Lepidothrix coronata
CTCTGGCCTGGAGGATGCACATGGAGGGCAGCCAGAAGGAGCAACTTGCTCACTGTCCCCCAAGAAGTGCTTCCGTTCCCACCACACTGTGTGGGCCTCAAAGGCTGAGGGGTCCCAGCAGACTCAACTTGAGGGGCCACACAATCCATGCCCACAGGCTGCTTACTTGAGCGGAGACAATTCCGTCCCCAAGAATGTCCCAACTGGGAACATCGGGCAGGCACTGAATGGGTGTGCTCTCAGTGTCTCCGATGCCCTCAGTCGTTGCACCATCAGCCTCCATGGTGATCTCAGGCAGCGCGGTGCTGGAGTTGGTCCCGTCATCGGTCACCGCGCTGTCACAGTTTGCTGTGCCATCAGCTGAAATGGTGCCAACATCAGGGTCTGGCTTGAGCTCACTCGGCGTCGGGTCAGGCTGTGCCATGACCTCAGCTGGCATGATCCTGGTCTTTCTACGCCGAATGGCTAGGGATTTCAGGCAAGCCTGCAGGAGAACGAAGGGCAGGGAAGAGAGGGATGTGCCCTGGAGAGCTCCAACAGTGGTGCCAGGCTGAGCAGTGACAGCAGGCCCAGCCCAGGAGGCCGTGGCTGCAGGTACCTGTGCTGCCCTGCAGAAGCGTCCACGGGCACGGTCCTGTTCTTGTGTCCGGTCCCGTCCTGAATCTGGCAAAAGTGAGCACGGTCAGAGCTGAGGGGCTGCAGGACAGGCCAGAGAGCACAGCACAGCCCTGCGCTCCACAGGCAGGGCCAGCCCCGGGATGCCCAGTGCATGGAGCTGCCGGGGGATCAGCCCTGGGCCCTCTTCCCCCCCTCTCCTTCCCTGACCATGTCCACAGGGGATGCAATGGGAAGAGGCCCATCTGGCTGCAGCCACCAGCCCTGTGGCCCAGTTGTGCCACTCACCCTCCTGCAGGGGCTGGGACTGCTCCGCCTCTTCAGGCTGCTGTGCTGGCGCAGTCCCATGGCCTTCCTTCTTTTTCTTCCCCCTGAGGAACCTGCACAGGCTGAAGCGTCTCTCTGCCATCCTACAGTTGAGCCTTGAGGGCACCTGCTGCAGGGACTGGAGACGCCAGGGAAAAGCTCTGGGGCACAGAGTCCCAGAGAATGACCTCAAGGGCAGCTGCCGCAGGGATTGGGGACACCTTGTAAAAGCTCCTTGTCACCAAGTCCTGCGGTCCGGCCTCGAGCACACTTGCACGACAAAAACCACCAAAACGCTACGGATCAGGAAGGAACGAGTTGGCTGCGCGGGGGCTCCACACAGCACCGCTCTATCCCGTCTGTCCCGTCGCACGCTCCGAGGAGCACTGAGGCGTGGCCACCTCACCACCAGTACTATGTCCTCACGTGTCACAAAGGGCCCTGTGACACCCTGCCCTGTGCCATCCCATCAGCCATGCCCACCGTGTCACAAAGGGCCCTGTGACACACTGCTACATGCCCTGGGGACTCCCCCAGCCCCTCCAACCTGCCCCAGGTCGGAAGGAGTCCGTTCTCCAAAGTATCTAAGACAGCTGGACATGAACTTTAGGCCCAGCTCAAAAACTAAGCAAACCCTCCCCTGCTGTGCCTGCCCACGGCAGCAGAGGGAGCCCCCCTCGGCTGCCCACGCAGCCACAAGCGGGAAGGGCACGGGGCCTCCACAGAAGCTGGCACGGGCTCCATGGGAGAAGTCCCAGCTGGTGGCCCTCCCAAATATTGGGCTGGGACACACAGAAGGAACGTGGGGGCGAGGGCACCAGTGCTGCTCCCACCCCATTGGTTGGGGCTGCACCAAAATTAGCAGCTCTGGCAAGTCCTCGCCGAAGGAGACCTGCCACCGCCCCGAGTCCTGGCAGGGCTGGTGCCCATCTCCTGCCCCACACAGCTGTGCCCCCGGGGGACTTCTCTGCCAGAGGGCAGCCAAAGCCAACGGGCACTGATGTCTGCACTCTTGCGGGGGGCTGTTGGGAGCGGCAGCTGGAGCAATTGGTGGCCGTGCTCGGCAGCTGTCAGAAGGCATGATTTTTCCATGGAAGTGATGACTTGCAGCACAATAACATCTTTGCTGAGAAAGCACAGGAGAATCTGGCATTTAATAATCCTAAATTCAAGAAATCAGGAATGCACGTTATTTTTCATTGCTCTACACAAGTAGTTTAAAAGCAAGTTGCAAACTTCCCAGGTTAATTGGCATGACCTGAGAACATAACATATTTGGAAGTTTGCTTCCCATCCCAAACCAGCAACTCCTTTGTCTTAACAGGGTCCACTGAGAGTGAATTGCAAAAAATAAACACTAAACAGAGAGAAAAATAGTAAGAATTGGGCATTGTTTGGTTTTCAAACACTTTTCTGTTAAGGGCTAATGATATAATAATTCTATTAAGGTATAAAAGCTCTCAAGAAATGGAAGTTCACACAGTGTTGCAAAAGCAACCCAAGCAAATAAGGATATTTCAAAAAGCACCTATCTGTACCAGAGAGAGGATTAGTAAGTGACCAATAAAGTACAGCTCTCCCCTCTTCTGCCCTGCATGACAGCCAGCACCAGTAATAAAAATAGAAAAGTCATAGATATTCTTTCTGCCCTCCAACTTGCCACCCTCCCCTCTTCACAGCCTCAGCTGCAGCCTTCTGGCAAGTCAAGCAAACAATTCTCTCTTACACGTCTTTAAAACGAACATTCCGCTCCAGCCAAAAATTTGGAAGTGATACCTCCAATCCCTGTCCACATTTCCCCCTGAAAGCCCCTCCTCTCTCTCATTCTCAGCCCCTGCTCTTCACCTCTGCCTGCACCGCTCTTTGCACCTGCTTCTGCTCCTGCAGCAACGTCCCCAGAGCCAGTCTCTCCTCCTTTTCTAATACCATCACAAAAGGGTCATCCTCCTTTCTTTCTCTCTGCAAAAACAAGAATAGTCTGAACAGGATCCTGGCCTGTAGAAAGCAGAAGAAAACATGTGTCTGTAATAATAACTCAAAACCCAACAGGCACCTGTAGAAGACACACGACTACACAGCCTGACCAGTGAAAAGCAAAATTTGTATTAACGCAAAGCTGTTCTCGAACTAAGCATTTTCCTTCACCAAAAGCTACCTTCTTATAAATGCTAATATAATACACAAAATACAAGCAAAGCACACCTACCCTGCACAAAAGTTACTATTTGTCTAAACAATCTGACATACTTGGGGCCTTTCAAAGTTAGCAGCAGAGAGACATGGTTAATTTGCACTGTCCAAATTGTACTTCACCTTCAAAAAGACAATGACTATAGTTGCATTAAGACCTCCTATCTGCTTAAACAGCCAATAATTTCAGACTTTTCCAGGGGACAGTTAGAAAGAACTAGATAAAACTTTACAATGCATAGTTTAATGAGATGTTTAATGTACTTTATATACACTTTCAGTAAGAAGACTGAACTTAACTTCATTTTCCTTCAAACAGACAACTCTGGTGCTTCCTCTGGGGTGAAAACCCATCGGCCCTACTGCTTAATCCCTTCATGGACACAATACTGAGGGTGGCTGCAAACAAACATTTAATACACATCTAACAGTCTGAATTTGCAACAAACACACAACTGATCACAGGCATCCCTGTATATGCACACTCTTATTAACACACATTCACTAATTCCAGGGCCAAGAGGATTTAGAGAAGCTCACTCGACACACAAGTTGATCAATGTTCAGCAGCTTTTCTTTTTATTGACAGCACTGGAGAAGTATTGGGGAT
>NW_016690563.1:4773-18415 GCF_001604755.1 Lepidothrix coronata
TAAGTAACACTGTTATTGGTAGTGCTGTCTGCCTCAGGTTCATGTAATGCACAGCACAGTACAGTTAGGTCATGAGATGCAGGAAAGAGTGAGCAGTAACCTTTCTGATAATATAACAAGGATATAAATATCATAAGGATATAAAGCTATTAGAGAGCATCCAAAGAAGGGCCCTGAAGATGAGGAAAGGACAAGAGGGGAAGCAGTATGAGGAACAGTTGAGGCCAATTGGCTTGTTCAGCCTGGGGAAGAGGAGACTGAGGTCAGACCTCACCAGGGTCTGCAGCTTCCTCGCTGGGAAGCGGAGGGACAGCTCTGATCTCTGCTCTCTGTGAGCAGGGACAGGACCCAAGGGAACGGCTGGAGCTGTGTCAGGGCAGGGTTACGATGGATCTCAGGGGTTCTTCCCCCAGAGCGTGGTGGGGCACTGAACAGTCTCCCCAGGGCAGCGGGCACGGCCCCAAAGCTACCAGAGATCAAGGAATGTTTGGACAACACTCCCAGGGACGGGATGAGATTGTTGGGGTGTCCTGGGCAGGGCCAGGAGTTGGACTGGATGGTCCTTGTGGATAGCCTCCAATTCTGGGCATTCTGTAATTCTATGATTCCTAGACATTGGGAATGAAGATGGATACAATGCTTTGCCAGGAAAATAAATGCCATTTGAAGTGCCTTGAGTCAGTTGTGCACCCAGCTATACTGCACAAAATGAGACAAAATTCAGCTGCTCCTTTAGACAGAAAGCACAAAGAGCCATCTCCCCACATGAAGCAGTACAATATCAAAAGCTGGCCCACAAGCTCTTCTCCATCTCCAAATGCAAACATCAGCAAACAGATGCTTGCTAAAGTCAAATGAATTGCAAGGCTCCCAGGATACGAATTACCACTAAGGAAATAAGCCAGGCCTTTGGAAACACTTCCTAGATGAATAAAAGTCTCTGCCATATAGGGTTGTAATAGCTGAGCTTCTACACTGCTGCACAGTCCAGGGAGAGCAGGGAGAACTCCACAGTGTTCATGTACAGTCCAAAAGGTGGATACAGGGTTGGACCAAAGGCTTTCCACAGGGGGATGATGCTAAAATGCATTGTATTCTGGCACGTCAGTATTGCAGACCTCAGCAGGTCTGACAGACAGAGCATGAAAAGAACAACCTACATCTGGCTATGACACAGAGGAATGGGAAGGGACATTGATTCCTTATGACAAGTAATTAGTGGCTAAAGGAAACCCAAGAACAGGCCCCTTTGAGTGAAACGGAAAAGCAA
The DNA here is from genome assembly GCF_001604755.1 of Lepidothrix coronata. Classification (NCBI taxonomy): domain Eukaryota; kingdom Metazoa; phylum Chordata; class Aves; order Passeriformes; family Pipridae; genus Lepidothrix; species Lepidothrix coronata. Next base: position 6,044 of record NW_016690563.1, read on the forward strand.
AGTGATTTTGGCAACAGCAGCAGAACTCTCAGAATTAGGAGTGCTTTGTAACAGCAGCTGACAAGGACTAATTGCTGCCACTGGACTTGGGGGAAGATGAGAAAAAGGAGAGTTTGGGTAACATGGGAGTCCTGCAAGTACATAAACAGTCATCCCATGCTTTACCATCACCTTGCAACAAGCACAGAGGGCTGTTTTGTCAAAAAAGTAAAAATAGCAAGAAAATCGTAGTGACTCCTGCCGAGACACTGCCGCTCTGGTGGAGCAGTTCCCGCCTGCTTGGTGGTTACTGCCAGCTCAGAGAAATCACTCTTCGGGAACTGGTACCTGTGTGAGCAACAGAAGGAACATCAGAGCAGAGCCCCCAGCCCACCTCAGTGCTTTGCTTTCCTCCTCCTGACATCAGTCTTGATAACTGGATGCCTTGTGCAGCACTCGGGCTCAAAGAGCTCATTGCAGCCCCCATCCAGCACACGGTGTCTTGGTGGAGAAGCAGAGACTAATTATCAGAAGTGACAGCAAAAGAAACACCTGCAAGCAAAGCACCTGTACAGGCCAATCTTCTCTGGCAGGGTGGGGAGGCCCTGGCACAGGTTGCCCAGAGAAGCTGTGGCTGCCCCATCCCTGGAAGTGTCCAAGGCCAGGTTGGACAGGGCTTGGAGCAACCTGGGCTAGTGGAAGGTGCCCCTGCCCATGGCAAGGGGTGGGACTGGATGGGCTTAAAGAAACAGAAACGAGGAAGAGAATTTGGCTCATATTCCTTTTCCAATATTAGACAATACAAATACAAGCATCAATAAATAATACTAACTCTTCTTCCAGAGACACACCCCTTTGACATTACAAACACTTATAGAACTTATTCCAGCCAGAGAATGGATTTCAAGAGGGCTTACTCTGCTCAGGTAGCTGCTCTTGGATTTCAGCTCCATTCATTTGATTTTGCTAGAAATCTCTTTCAGAAGGTCTTTCAAATCAGAGAGCTCCACAAAAAAAAAAAAAAAAAAAGAAAAGAAAAAAAAGGTTATTTATGTGAAGTCAATCTAGCTCAAAGAAAGCAGTGCTCACGAGTCATGTGAGTAACAAGAAATTGCCTCTCCAAATATTACACTAAATGCAACAGTGCTTGAAAGGACACTTTCCATTAGAGTCTTCATCAGGGCAATTAATGCAGTAAGCCCTGATGCAGATGTATTTCAGGTGGTTAACAAGAACAGAAGTACAATATGGATATTACTTTTCAGTAGAGAATTAAGGTTATCACATCTCCTTTCAGTTTCAAGAAGAGCATCACTAGCCACAGACTCACTCACCATTTCCATTTCAGTCTGGAAAGCAAGCTATTATTTTGCAGTCTAAATTATCTGACAGCAATCAAAAGATTTATTTTGAAGTATTATGTGGGTCTTTTTCCTCTTGGACTTCTAAAAAGTCTGTTCTGCATGCCACAGCAACTCCCTGCTTCAGAGGCCAAATACACAGTTCAATCAAGCCTCAGAAAATACCCCTTGGGAAGGTCTTTTCAGTATCACGGTCATAAAAATTATACCTGTATGACAATTCTGATGTGCTCTCTAGTAGACTGGTAGCTTTACATTGCTTAATTACTTCATGCCTTCAGCACTAGAAGCTAAATCTGACAGACATGTTTGGGAAGGGGACACTTAATTACTTAATCACTATAAACTTTCTTTGTAGTCATGATTAGATGCATTGCTAAGTGTATCCTTTCATAAGCCACTGCTTCTTTTGTTATTCTTTGCAGTAAACTTAGACACGCATTCTTTGAAGTTAATGTCTGTGTTCCTTAAATCCATCCTCATTCCCAGGGCAAACCAGACTGGCAAAACAGTGGCCCATCATCTGCTTTACCAGAGACAATCACACTTCCCAGAGCAATTTGAAGCACAAGTACCTTTGCATCGAGTTGTCTAAATCGATGCACCATCCTGAAAGCAGAAGGAGAACACAGAGGAAAAGGCTGAGTGTAGGTATTAGAGAAACCTTTGCTAACCACCACACTCCCCCCCAGTGCTCCATCCTCCCAAGGAGGTGGAGCTGCAGGTGATTGGCATTGCTTTTATGACAAGTAAATGAACTAACATATGAACTACTATTAATAGGATGCTGTTCCATTTTCCTTCTCAAGACACTTCTGCTTCCAATACAAAAGCTACTTTTTGGGCATTTGTTTGGCTTCTTATGCAATGCTGGGTTACCTCTGGGTAGTCTTAACTTAAACACTTATCTGTGGACAGCAATGTCCATGTGCAGGGGCACGGAAGACTCTGGTCTGTCTTGCCCATTCTGATTAGCTCTTCTCTGCCATTTGATTTAGGGAAATACTCAAGCTGCTGGAAGTTAGTAACCAAGTTAAGCCATCACACAGAGCAGGTTACTGTTCTGTTTTCTAGCTTTATTTATGTTTTTTTTTTTTCCTCTTAGACTATTACTCTGAAAACACTGAGACAGATCCCAAAGATAGTGTGTCACGAGCTGGCAGTTGCCAGCACAGTCCAAGACCCCAGACTTCCAATACCATCATTCCAAAGAGCATCCTCCTCTCCCCAGAGGTCTTTCCTACTCATGCTACTAAGCGCAGATCTCCATACAGATTAATGCTGTGGGAATGTTTGATATTCCAGGTGTAATGCTAAATATTCTCTGGTAACCGTATCACAGAATTATTTAGCTTGGAAAAGATCATCGAGTTCAATCCTTAACCCAGCACTGCCAAGGCCACCATCAGACCATGTCCCTAAGTGCCACATCCACATGGCTTTTACATCCCCCCAGGGATGGGGACTCCACCAGTGCTCTGGGTAGCTGTGCCAGGGCTGGACAACCCTTTCAGGGAAGAAATTCTTCCTAACATCCAACCTGAACTTCTAATGTTACAAGAATAGTCAGCAATAGCACTGCTTTCCACGATGAGATCTCAAAACACCACAGGAAGACATTTTCTTCTCTGCAGCACATAAAAAAACCCACCATTTCACTTCAAAAATTAAAAATAAAAAGCACATTTACACTGAGTTTATTTACTTACTCATTAGTTTGTAAACATTTAGAGCGGCTGAAAACTTGCCTTCACTAGAAATATTCAACAGAAAATTAAGAGAAGGAAGACAAAGAAGGGCAGACGTACTCTTCTGATGAATCATTTGCTTTGGTATTGATTTTCACAAGGTAATTCTCCTTCATGACAGCTTCCCATGCCAGAATTTCATTGTCCTCATTTCTTGAGCCTGATAAAGTGTATTAGAAAAAAAAAAAGATAAATTTGTCTCTCCGATGCTAAGATGCAAAAAGGCTGGGTCAGTGCTTGCACTCAGAGGTTGATGATTCCCTTCTCCACATCCTGAGCACTCACAGCCCCACTTCCCACTTCCCTCTTCCCCTCCTGTTCACTCCTGGCAACCAGAGTTGGCTAAAACCAAAAAATATGGAGTTTAAACAAACAAACAAACAAACAAACCAACCCAACAAAACAAGCAAAACAAAAACAAAACAAAACAAAAAAAACAACAAAAAAAGTAAAAAAAGTAAAAAAAGAGAAAACCACCACACTTACAAGCTCCAAAAGTCTTTCTGGATTTTTTTGGAGTCTTAGTTAACACAGGCACCACTCCTTCAACAGGTATAGGACATTCCAGAAGCTTCCTATGTGGATTTGAGCTTTCCGTTTGTTTCCACACTATCCCAATTGGAATGTTAAGAGTGAAAGATGTTAAGAATCATGACTTTTCATTGAACTTTTCATATTTCAAAAAGATGAAGCACTATCTTCTCTAAAAAGCGTCTCCGGGTTATGCTGTAAATTCAACAGTGACACAGAGCAACCCACTTGGAGGCAGCAAAGCCCTCCAGGATAACACTCCAGCATTTAGTCCTGTTCCATTTGGACAGCACAAGCCACATGGGTTTTAATACAAAAATAAAATTAACTGAGACAAAAGAAGTCCAGAGCTGGAAAATGGCTGAAGTTTCATTTCCTCCAACGTCACCCAGCCCTTAGTTGTTCTCCCAGATACCAACAAGCATTCAAACACCCAAATCCCAACCATTTCCGTAAGAGTTAAGTGGGTAAGGCAGGATTTGGCAGCAGTCTAAACATTAATGTGCTCTCTCCGTGCAGGTCTCAGCTCCTGTCATCAGCAAAATCCCGATGACATTCTGGCTCTAATTAACTCTTCCGTTTGCTTTCAGAACTGCAACATCAACTGTGCATCCTTTGAGCAGAAATATCTGCCATCAAACAACCTCCCCTGCAAGGAAACCACCCAGTGATTTGGGCAGCCAAAATGATTTAGTCAGTGCTAAGGAACTTCATATCCCAAAGCACGCTCTTCCTCCTCAACTAATAACAAATCCAGCCTGCGCTGCAGGGAACAGGCAGGTTGCTGATGGGTGGGAATAAGCCTGTCAATTAATTCGACTTATCCTCTCCCAGCTGCTTCTGAATGGCACTTATGAAGAAAAAAAGAAAACACTCCATTTCTTGGGGGAAAAAGCTTGTTAAAACAATTCCTATTTGTGCCTCTGACAGAGGAAATGAGGGAGAAATAGCTAAAGGACTGACTCGCCACGTTTTTGAGGTCCTTTGCCCATTTGGCCACATCCAGAGGGCCAGGAAACTCTTTATTCTCTTTCTGTCACTCTCTAGCAAACGGAACAAATTAAAGGAAACACAAAACCACAACCCTGCAAAGCTGGAAAGCAGCACAGGCAGCCCTAAACTGATAGGATGAATCTGAAGTCTTCATTGATTTACACAGGAGGCAATTCTACCTCGAAATGGCTTGGACAAGAAAGCACTGGATAACTCTGACTTGAAGATTTGAATCTTTCCCAAGAGATTTTCAGCAACACAGTGGGTTTGCTTATGACAGACAACATGAATGAGCTGCTTCTCCTTTCCAGCACAACCAGCTCCTCCAAGGTCTACAGTGCCACTCTCTACCACCATTAAATATCTTCTTGCTCTCTTGGCTTTTTTACATTGCAGCTGCTCAGAAAGTCTTGTCAGCTTGCAAATCCCACCCATGCCTTCCTGCAAATCGTTTCCATCCATGTCTTCACATCCAAGAAATAAAAAGATTAGAAAAGGGTCTGCTGTTGTGCTTATACTGATCATTGTCCTCACTCAGCTTGTTCACAGGAAAGGAGGAGTCCACAAAGGGAAAGCAATAATCCATAACAGTTTGTCTGCACAAATAACTTTGCAAGAGAGATTTTGCCTGCTGATAGCAATCCTTCAGTCCACACAAAAAAAATCACTGCTCGTGGGACAAAGAGCCACCACAGAACCTTCTTCTGTTCCTATATCAAATAAACAAAAATGGGACTGGCCGGTCATCTGTGGTCTCTTATTATGAGAGCACCTACACTCACTCAGATCCCAAAGGGAAGAAAAGAGTTGTGTTGTATCCTGAGGAGGAATAAACTGCTTGGGATCAAAAAAACCCATAAAATCACACAACCAGTGGCTTACCTCTTCTTCTGGCATGCACCATTTTCCACACCAATTTCAGCGGCACTGATTGTGTCACTGCACATCTACAGAACACACACTTACAGCTCTACCATTAAAATAAGTTCTCAGTAGATTTCACTGCTGAGGGAGAAAAGCCCCATTAACCACATTACATCTCAAGCCTGCTTCCACTGACTAGGTTTGGTTGTTGCTGGTTCTGCCTTCTTTCTCCTCTTTACTCATAAACTGGGCCAGCTTTGCAGCAGACACCAAAGGATTTCCCTCCATCCCGGAACATCACCATAGGAGGCCCTGTTTCAGCTTCTTCTGCTTCTTCCTTCCACTCCAGAAAGGCCTGCGTTTCGAGTTCAGAAGCCCATGCCTCCTGTGTTTTTAAGGTGCCTGCCTGGAGGAGAGGTTGAGCAGCTGCACCCCAAGGCTCCTGTGCCATCGCAGTGTCTAAGGATGGCCCCAGCGCCACTGCCTTGGGACACCTGAGCGTGGAAGGGGAGTCTGCCTTCAGGCACGGCCACGGAAGTCAGTCAGGACGACAGGCTGCCCCTGAAGCTGCCAAGTGTTGCTGTGAGGCTGGGCAGTCAATAGAAAGGCCTCGTGGCCCCTTTTCCTGAAGCCTTTGGCCAAAGCCGGTGCAATTGTGCCCCCAGCATGCCCGCTTTTGGCATGCTGGCCGGTGTGGGTGCCGCAGTCAATTGTGGAAAGAACGACGTGACAAACTCAAGAGGTTCCAGCAGAGCAGTGATTAGCTCAGAGCTATCACAATTTATTGCGGGAGGGGTAGCTCTATTTAAGGGGTAGGTAGGGAAGGTTCTGGAAAACAGGGAGGAGCATGGGACTGACAGGGGTGATAACCAACTGGGGAAGGAAGGAGAGAACATGGGATGAGCAAGGCCCAATGAGGGAAACATCTGCAATGCAGCAAACTTGGACCAATAGGAAAATGGGGATTAAACATGAGGGGAAAAATACAATAAAACTTGAAAAAACCAGAGTACAACCATTTTAACACAGGCACTAACAATATTAAAACTGCCTTCCCGGTCTAACTGTCTTTCTATGTCCAGCATCACAATGTTTCAGTTCCTGGCAGGTGTTCGGCCATCACTGTCTCTCTGAGCGTCTCTTTCAACTGCTCTGGCCATCTTTGAAACTGTTTTTCTTCCTTCCATGTGCCTGCCGCCTGTGGGTGCCTGGCTGAGGAGGCCCAGGTGTTGTGGCTGCTGCTGCTCCTGTGCACAGCCTGCTGCTCTTGTCTGTGGCTTGGGCAGCAGCGACTGCGCGGCCCTGCCCGAGGAGCCCCCCCCAGGCCTTCCCCGTGCTGGCAGCAGCTCTGTGGGCCCAGAGCTCTGGCTCAGCGGGCTCTGGGCCACAGCCCTGTGGGCTGGGCAGCCGTGGGGCCTGGGCTGGCCCACGGTCCTGCCTGTGCCCCTGCCCCTGGCCAGCACCCAAAAAAAGCTCCTGGGCCTCTGTGGATGACAAGATTTGTTTAATATTTCTACACTGGGGTAGAAGGAAGGGCTTGCAGAGAAGAGGCGTCTTCCCCACAGGCTCAGGTGGCCCCAACAGACAGAGCTGCCTGCATCAGCTCTCCACACAGCTACAGCAGCACAGACACACACAGCCCCACACAGAAGGCCGGGTACTCCATGCCCTGCAGAGCTGGTCTTGGAGCTGCTGGAACCTGGGGTAGGGAGCTCTCTGTACAGCTTCAACAAAGGAGATGGTTTCAAGCGCCAGCTTGGAGACAGTGGGGCTGCTGTCATCTGTCGTGGCTTGAAGGGCTGGAACAGAGAGGAACAGAGACAAGGTCAGAGCCCGGATCGGTGGGGACCCGAGGAGCCCCTCCTGCCAGGGCCATCCCACTCAGCTCTTGCTGTTGCCAGGAGGGAGCGAGGCCCAATGGGATCAGCTGGAAGGTGCTGGCCACCAAAACCCCCCCGTGCCTCTGAAATCTCTCTCTGCTCTGACCATGATGCCCCTCGTCCGGGCAGGGAGCAGAGCCCTGCGCAGCCAGGGTAGGATTGCAGCTCCCTGCCCAGGCTCTGTGCTCCCCTCACCAGCCCCCAATGCCCTCACTCACCATCGATGATGAGCTGCAGCTCTTTGTACTGTCCCCTCAGGTACCTCCCGGCGATCCCTGGGAACACAGATCCTGTCAGGGCCCCAGCGGCACAGCTCCCCCCCCCCGGCGGCGCTGCCGGCCCGGCCACACGCCCTCCTGCCCTGGCAGAGCTGAGCCTGGGGCCTTCCCGCCTCGGGACGCCCCAGGGCTGGGCTGGCACAGGGCGGCAGCAGCCACCAGGGCACTCGGGGCTCCCCAGCACATCCCTGGGCCGCATCCTGCTGCCGCTGCAGCAGCCAGGGCTGAGGCCGAACTGCAATGGGGCGGGGAGGGACCTTGTGGCTCACCCATGAACTTGATGGCCGCCTCTCGCAGGGGCTGCTGTGGGCTCCACAGGTACGGCAGGGCCTGGTGCATGTACTTGGCCACTCGGCTCCGGTCCGTTTTCAGCTGGAGAGAGTGGCAGGGCACAGAGGGAAGGGTTGGCACGGGCTCTGCCCCTTGGCCAGGCGCTGCCTGCACCCACCACTGGCCTCCCCTGCCCGCACAGCCCTGAGGCCCGGGCAGTAGCCGCAGGGGCAGGATTTGGAGACAGCAGAGGTCTGGCTGCTCCCTGGCAGCCGCGGGGCTGCCCTGCCCCACAGCCCAGCTGGGCCGGGGCTCCAGCGGCACCCTGGCTCGGGGGTAGAGGAACCTGCAGAGGAGCCTGCACGCCCCAGGCAAGGCAGCAGCATGTGGGGCGCAGGCTGCTGTCCCGCGGGCGGCTGCAGCAGTGGGCAGGGGCACAGTGCCAGCCCCACACTCTGGGCATTGGGGACTGCGGCTTTGGGGTCATCCTTACCAGGCACTCGCCGAAACTCCATGGCTCCTCTGTGTTGACCAGGCGCCCAAGATCCCTCCTCTTCAGGAACCTGGTCACAGCCAACAGTGCTTTCCGGGAGGCCTGCAGAGCAACAGAGACCAGGACATGGCACCGCAGCCCAGGGCACGGGACCCGTGTCCCTGGACCAAGGCCAGGAGGAGGCTGGAGCCCAGAGCCCACGATGTGCCAGGCCAGGAGGCAGCCCAGCCCCCTCCCATGGGACACCAGAGCCCACGAGTCCTCACCTTTTTCACGACAGGGTTCTCATCGTGCCGGTGGAAGTAGAGCGGGAGCAGGCTCAGGCACACGTGTGGCTTCAGGGGTCTCTTTCCCGCTCTCTCTATCAGTTTCATCACACGTGTGAAGATGACCATGGAGCCCTCCCGCACACTGCTGTCGTCCTGGTGGAAAGAAAGAGGAAAAGACCTCAGCATCAGCTTCTCCAGGCCCCAATGGGCACAGACCTGAAAATCCACAGGGCACAAAGTTTCCCAGCAGTACCCAGAGCCCGTGGTGAGGGCACAGAGCCTTACATGGTCAAAGAGTGGCCGGAGCGCCTCAGCCAACTGCAGGCCGGTGGGGGTGGATATTAGGGGGTCTTTGCTGTGGACCCTCTTCTGCAGCTGTGTCCAGACACTGCTCCAGAGCACATTGTCGAGCACAGAGAGGGTCATCCAAACTGTATCTCTGTCCTCATCCCCCAGGAGCTGCACCAGGCTATCCAACAGGCTCCAGATGCTCTTGTCCTGTGAGGAACACAAGGCTGTGCTGTGAAGCCATGAACGGCTGCAGCCCCAACCCTGCTCCGGTGGGACAGCCCCACGTGCTGCCGCGGGGCCCGGAGGCCAAAGGCCTGTCCCGAGGGACTCTGGCAGCTGAACAGGGAGGCAGCAGAGCTGGGAGCAGCTGCCACAGCTCCTGAAGCCCAGCCAAGCCCAAGTGACTGCGTTCCCCAGCCCCAGGATTCCAGCACGGCTTCAGCCAGCTGCCCCTTCTCACCATCACGGGATCCTGGCTGAGTGCTACGAGGACTCTGAGCCCCAGCTGACGCCACTTTTTGTCTGTGCTCCCCAGGTTCCTTGAGAGGATCTCCAGGACTCTGTCACCACATTCTCTGGTGTCCAGGCAGTCCAGGACCTGAAAGGCACGGAGCAGTGATGGGGTGCCCGGCCGGCAGGAGCCCGGACCCGCCCGGGGCTGGGCCCTCCAAGAGGCCAGAGAGGTGGAGGCAGCTCGGTGAGGCAGCGCTCACCATCAGGCTCACCTCCACAAGAAATGCCATGGCAGGGAGGTCCCAGCATGGCTCCTCCCTGCTCAGCAGCTCCAGCAGGTGGAGTGTGATGCGGGAACACAAGGGGCTGGAAACACGGCGCATCTCCCTGCCAGGGGGAAAAAGGCACCACTGACCCTGAGCCCGGTGGGCAAACCTCTCCCAGGACAGACTCACAGGGCCCTGGTCTTTCCCCACCAGCCCAGGAGGGATCGAGGGCACTCTGGGAGGCAGAAAGGACAGGCAGAAAGGACAGGGACAGCAGGGACAAGGGGGTCTCACCTGGCCAGCAGAGCCACTGCGTAGCGGCGGCTGCGAGCATTGAGGAGCCTCGCCCAGCCACGATTGTCTTCCACTGAACACACCACATCCTCACAGTGCAGGCAGCAGAGCAGGGCCTTCATGCTCAGCACTGCAAATCTGTGTGCAGAGCAAAGCCCAGGTCATGCTGGGAGCCCTGAGCCACCCCGAGGGCATGGGAGGGAGGGGAGGACTGGGATGGAGCACCTGTTGGGGTCAGTGGGAAGGTCGTGTTCCTCCCGGCATCCCCTCCAGAAGCTGTCGACCTCCTCGGACATCTGCTCTGTGGTGATGAAAACTTGGAAGAGCAGAGCCACGAGGAGATGGGGGGAATACTCCATCAATGGCCCTGGGCACTGAGGCTCCTGGACAATCGTCCACAGTGCCAGAGTTGCCTGCAAAAGACAAACCACCCGGACACAGCGCTCAGTGCCAAGACATCCATGTGGCAGGGCCCGAGCGTGGCAGGGCTCCCCCTGCCAGGGTAGACTCGAGGGGAGCGCCCAGCCTGGTGCCCCTGAACCTGCTGCTAGCCCACATTTCCAGCCCAGTGCCTGCACGGAGATGGGCAGGGAGACGCCGTGCTGGGGGAGGATGGAGAGCTGCCAGAGAGGCAACCTGGGGGCAAGCAAAGGTTCCAGAAACTCACAGCCAGGGCAAAGACATCTGTGTTGTCCCCATCGGAGGTGCGGGTGCTGTGCCATGGCCAGTCCTCCATCACAGAGAGCAGCATTGGCAGCACCTTCTCCAGGGTCGTTCCCGACGAGGCGATGGTCCTCCACATGACTGCAGCAGCTCTGTGGAGTCAGAGCTCTGTGTGAGAGGGCTCTCGAGCACAGCGCCCTGACCTGGGCAGCTGCAGGGGCCGGGGGACAGAGCCACAGTGCTTTCAGGGGCAGGGGGGTGATGGGCTCTAAAGGCTGGTGAGCCCTCAAGGCAGGTGGGGCCCGTACCTGTCACATGAGGGGGCACAGCGCAGGAGGCTGATGGCGACATCCGCGGGGTGTGCCTGGGTCAGTGCTAGAAGGGTGTTATCCAGCACGTGCCCAGCAGACACATTGGAGCTCAGCCACCAGTGGATGGACCTCACCACAGCTGGCACCTGGAGGGGACACAGGGGAGATTAGGAGAGCTGCCAGAGGGAGCAATTCCCCACCTTCCCCCAAAAAGTGCTTCTCTTCTCACCACACTGTGCCGGCCTCAAAAGCTGAGGGGGCCCAGCAGACCCAGATTGAGGGGCCACACAGGCCCTGCCCACAGGCTGCTTACTTGAGCAGAAACAACTCCCTCATCAAGAAAGGTCAAACTGGGAACATCAGGCAGGCTCTGAATGGGTGTCCTGTCAGTGTCTGCAACGCCCTCAGTCGTTGGACTGCCAGCCTTGGCCTTGAGCTCGGTTGGGATGGGCTCAGGCTGTGCCATGGCCTTGGATGGTGAGGTCCTGGCCTTTCTATGCCGAATGGGCTTGGATTTCTGCTCTCTCTGCAGGAGAACGAAGGGCAGGGAAGAGAGGGATGTGCCATGGAGAGCTCCGACAGCGGTGCCAGGCTGAGTAGGAACAGCAGGCCCAGCCCAGGAGGTAATGGCTGCAGGTACCTGTGCTGCCCTGTGGAAGCAGCCACGGGCGCGGTCCTCCTCTCGTGTCTGGTCTCGTCCTGGATGTGGCAAAGAGCGAGCGCGGTCAGAGCTGAGGGGCTATGGGACAGGCCAGAGAACACGGCCCAGCCCTGCGCTCCACAGGAAGGGCCAGCCCAAGCATGCCCAGTGCATGGAGCTGCCAGGGATCAGCTTCAGGTCCTCCTCCCTTTCCCTGGCCATGTCCACAGGAAATGGGATGGGAAGAGACCCATCTGGCTACAGCCAACAGCCCTGTGGTCCAGCTCTGCCACTCACCCTCCTGCAGGGGCTGGAACTGCTCCACCTCCTCAGGGTGCTGTGCCAGGGGTACTCCAGGGCTCTCCGCCTCCTTCTTCACCCACGTCAGCTTGGGCACCCTCTGGGGTCTCCGCTCCATGCCTCTGAGTGGCTTTATGGCGACCTGCAGGAGATGTGGCACAGAAAAGCTCTGGGTCACCTAAAAAGTACCTTGAAGGTACCTGCAACAGAGGAAACTTGGGAATGCTCTGGGTCATCAAGTCCCACAGTCTGGCCTGCAGGGGACATGACGCAGTTCAAGAACTGTCAGAGGGAGCAACTCGCCCACTTTCCCCAGGAATTGCTTCCCTTCCCACCACACTGTGCTGGCCTCAAAGGCTGAAGGGGACCAGCAAGCCCAGTTTGAGGGCCACAAAATCCCTTCCAGAAGGCTGCTTACTTGACTAAAGACAGCTCCTTCATCAAGAAAGGCCGGACTGGGAGCATCGGGCAGACACTGAATGGGTGTA
>NW_016690563.1:20881-25459 GCF_001604755.1 Lepidothrix coronata
CAGCTCCAACAGAGGTGCCAGGCTGAGCAGGGACAGCAGGCCCAGCCCAGGAGGCCGTGGCTGCAGGTACCTGATCAGCTCTGTGGAAATGGTCACGGGCGCGGTCCTGCTCTCGTGTCCGGTTCCGTCCCGGATCTGGCAAAGAGCGAGCGCGATCAGAACTGAGGGGCTGCGGGACAACAGGCCAGAGAACACGGCCCAGCCCTGCACTCCACAGGCAGGGCCAGCCCCGGCATACCCACTGCATGGAGCTGCCGGGGGATCAGCTTCAGGTCCTCCTCCCTTTCCTGGGACATGTCCACAGGAGATGGGATGGGAAGAGGCCCAGTCAGGTGCAGCCACCAGCCCTGTGGCCCAGCTCTGCCACTCACCCTCCTGCAGGGGCTGGGATTGCTCCACCTCCTCAGGGTGCTCTGCTGGGGCAGTCCCAGGGCTTTCCTCCTCCTCCTTTTCCACCCACGCCAGCTTGGGAACCCTGGGGGGTCTCCGCTCCAAGCTTCTGACTGTCTTTATGTCTGCCTGCAGGAGACATGGCATGGAAAAGCTCTGGGTCACCTAAGAAATACCTTAAAGGCACCTTCAACAAAGGAGTCTTGGGAATGCTCTGGGTCATCAAGTCCCACAGTCTGGCCTGCAGGGGACATGAGGCAGTTCAAGGACTGTCAGAGGGAGCAACTCGCCCACTTTCCCCAGGAAATGATTCCCTTCCCACCACACTGTGCTGGCCTCAAAGGCTGAAGGGGACCAGCAGACCCAGCTTGAGGGGCCACAAAATCCCTTCTCGAAGGCTTCTTACTTGACTAAAGACAACTCCTTCATCAAGAAAGGCCGGACTGGGAGCATTGGGCAGATGCTGAATGGGTGTGATGTCAGTATCTGCGATGCCCTCAGTCCCTGGGGCATCAGCCTTGGTCTTGAGCTCGGTTGGGCTGGGCTCAGGCTGTGCCATCGCCTTGGTTGGTGACATCCGGGCCTTTCTACGCCGAACAGGCTTGGATTTCCGCACCCTCTGCAGGAGAACAAAGGTCAGGGAGGAGAGAGATGTGCCATGGACAGCTCCAACAGAGGTGCCAGGCTGAGCAGGGACAGCAGGCCCAGCCCAGGAGGCCGTGGCTGCAGGTACCTGATCAGCTCTGTGGAAATGGTCATGGGCGCGGTCCTCCTCTCGTGTCTGGTCTCGTCCTGGATGTGGCAAAGAGCGAGCGCAGACAGAGCTGAGGGGCTGCGGGACAGGCCAGAGAACACGGCCCAGCCCTGCACTCCACAGGCAGGGCCAGCCCTGGCATTCCCAGTGCATGGAGTTGCTGGGGGAACAGTCCTGGGCCATCTTTCCCCCTCCCTTTCCTGGGACATGTCCACAGGAGATGGGATGGGATGAGGCCCATCTGGGTGCAGCCACCAGCCCTGTGGCCCAGCTCTGCCACTCACCTTCCTGCAGGGGCTGGGACTGCTCCACCTCCTCAGGGTGCTCTGCTGGGGTAGCCACAGGGCTTTCCTCCTCCTCCTTTTCCACCCACGCCAGCTTGGGAACCCTGGGGGGTCTCCGCTCCATGTCACTGTTGGGCTCCAAGTCTACCTGCAGGAGAGATGGCACGGAAAAGCTCTGAGTCACCATGTCCTGCAGAAGTGCCTTGAAGGCTCCTGCAACACAAAAGCCTTAAGAATGCTCTGGGTCATCAAGTCCCACAGTCTGGCCTAGAGGGAACATGGGGCAGTTGGAGAGTTGCCAGAAGGAACAACCTGCCCACTTTCCCCAGGAAGTGCTTCCTTTCCCACCACACTGTGTGGGCCTCAAAGGCTGAGGGGCCCAGCAGACCCAGCTTGAGGGCCCACACAGTCCCTGCCCACAGGCTGCTTACTTGAGCAGAGACAACTCCTTCATCAACAAAGGCCAAACTGGGAACATCGGGCAGGCTCTGAATGGGTGTCTTGTCAGTGTCTGCGATGCCCTCAGTCGTTGCAGTGTCAGCCTTGGTCTTCAGCTCATTTGGGCTGGGCTCAGGCTGTGCCATGACCTTAGTTATTGAGGTCCTGGCCTTTCTTCGCTTAACGGGCTTGGATTTCTGCTCTCTCTGCAGGAGAACAAAGGGCAGGGAAGAGAGAGATGTCCCATGGACAGCTCCGACAGCGGTGCCAGGCTGAGCAGGGACAGCAGGCCCAGCCCAGTAGGCCGTGGCTGCAGGTACCTGATCAGCTCTGTGGAAATGGTCACGGGCGCGGTCCTGCTCCTGTGTCCAGTCCCGGCCTGGATCTGGCAAAGAGCGAGCACGGTCAAAGCTGAGGGGCTGCGGGACAGGCCAGAGAGCACAGCACAGCCCTGCACTCCACAGGCAGGGCCAGCCCTGGCATTCCCAGTGCATGGATCAGCCATGGGCCCTCTTCCCCCCTCCCTTTCCCTGGCCATGTCTACAGGAGATGGGATGAGAAGAAGCCCATCTGGCTGCAGCCACCAGCCCTGTGGCCCAGCTCTGCTACTCACCCTCCTGCAGGGGCTTGGACTGCTCCACCTCTTCAGGTTGCTCTGCTGGTGTAGACACAAGGCCTTCCTCCTCCTTCACCAAGGTCACCTTGGGCATGCTGGGGGGTCTCTGCTCCATGCCTCTGTTAGGCTTCAAGGCTACCTGCAGGAGAGATGGCATGGAAAAGCTCTGGGTCACCATGTCCTGTAGAAGAGCCTTGAAGGCTCCTGCAACAGAGGAGCCTTGGGAATGCTCTGGGTCATCAAGTCCCACAGTCTGGCCTGGAGGGGACATGGGGCAGTTGGACAGATGCCAAAGGGAGCAACGTGCCCACTATCCCCCAAGGTGCTTCCCTTCCCACCACACTGTGCCAGCCTCAAAGGCTGAGGAGGCCCAGCAGACCCAGCTTGAGGACTCACACAATCCCTGCCCACAGGCTGCTTACTTGAGCAGAGACAACTCTGTTCTCAGGAACACCCAAACTGGGAGCATCGGGCAGGCGCTGAATGGGTGTTATGTCAGTGTCTGCGATGCTCTCTGTCCCGGGGGTGACAGCCTTGGCCTTGAGCTTGGTCAGGTTGGGCTCAGGCTGTGCCATGACCTTGGCTGGTGAGGCACTGGTCTTTCTATGCTGAACAGGATTGGATTTCTGCCCTCTCTGCAGGAGAACAAAGGGCAGGGAAGAGAGGGATGTCCCATGGTGAGCTCCAACAGAGGTGCCAGGCTGAGCAGGGACAGCAGGCCCAGCCCAGGAGGCCGTGGCTGCAGGTACCTGTGCTGCCCTGCGGAAGCAGCCATGGGCGTGGTCCTGCTCTCGTGTCCAGTCCCGTCCTGGATGTGGCAAAGAGTGAGTGCAGTCAGAGCTGAGGGGCTGCGGGACAGGCCGGAGAACACGGCCCAGCCCTGCATTCCACAGGTAGGGCCAGCCCCAGCATGCCCAGTGCATGGAGCTGCAAGAGGAGCAGTCCTAGGCCCTCTTCCCCCCTCTCTTTACCTGGCCATGTCCACAGGAAATGGGATGGGATGGGATGAGGCCCATCTGGCTGCAGCCACCAGTCCTGTGGCCCAGCTCTGCCACTCACCTTCCTGCAGGGGCTGGAACTGCTCCACCTCCTCAAGGTGGTGTGCCAGGGGTACTCCAGGGCTTTCCTTCTCCTTCTTCACCCACACCAGCTTCGGCACCCTGGGGGGTCTCCGCTCCATGCCTCTGTCTGGCTCCATGGCTACCTGCAGGAGACATGGCACAGAAAAGCTCTGGGTTACCTAAGAAGTATGTTGAAGGCACCTGCGACAAAGGAGCCTTGGGAATGCTCTGGGTCATCAAGTCCCACAGTCTGGCCTGGAGGGGACATGGGGAAGTTCAGGAGCTGCCAGAAGGAGCAACTTGCCCACTTTCACCCAAGAAGTGTTTCCCTTCCCACCACACTGTGCTGGCCTCAAAGGTTGAGGGGGCCCAGCAGACCCAGCTTGAGGGCCCACACAATCCCTGCCCACAGGCTGCTTACTTCCACAGAGATAACTCCTTCGTCAAGAACCTCCAGACTGAGAGCATTGGGCAGGCACTGAATGGGTGTCCTGTCAGTGTCTGCGATGCCCTTAGCCATTGCACCATCAGCCTCTGTGGTGAGCTCAGGCAGCGCCGTGTTGGATTTTGTCCTGTCATCGGTCACCGCGCTGTCACAGTTTGCTGTGCCGTCGGTCAAGGCGGTGCCGACTTCAGGGTGCGCCTTGAGCTCACTCGGCGTGGGGTCAGGCTGTGCCGTGACCTCGGCTGGTGTGATCCTGTACTGTCCACGCCGAACATCCACAAATTTCAGAAAGGCCTGCAGAAGAACGGAGAGCAGGGATGAGAGGGATGTGCCATGGTGAGCTCCGACAGCATTGCCAGGCTGAGCAGGGACAGCAGGCCCAGCCCAGGAGGTCGTGGCTGCAGGTACCTGTGCTGCCCTGCAGAAGCGTCCATGGGTGCGGTCCTGTTCTTGTGTCCGGTCCCGGCCTGGATCTGGCAAAGAGCGAGCGCGGTCAGAGCTGAGGGGCTGTGGGACAGACCGGAGTACACGGCCCAGCCCTGCGCTCCACAGGCAGGGCCGGCCCCAGCATGCCCAGTGCATGGAGCTGC
>NW_016690563.1:26456-35565 GCF_001604755.1 Lepidothrix coronata
CAGCCACAAGCGGGAAGGGCACGGGGCCTCCACAGAAGCTGGCACGGGCTCCATGGGAGAAGTCCCAGCTGGTGGCCCTCCCAAATATTGGGCTGGGACACACAGAAGGAACGTGGGGGCGAGGGCACCAGTGCTGCTCCCACCCCATTGGTTGGGGCTGCACCAAAACCAGCAGCTCTGGCAAGTCCTCGCCGAAGGAGACCTGCCACCGCCCCGAGTCCTGGCAGGGCTGGTGCCCGTCTCCTGCCCCACACAGCTGTGCCCCTGGGGGACTTCTCTGCCACAGGGTAGCCAAAGCCAACGGGCACTGATGTCTGCAGTCTTGCAAGGGGCTGTTGGGAGCAGCAGCTGGAGCAATTGGTGGCCGTGCTCGGCAGCTGTCAGAAGGCAGAAGCAGGAATCCTTGTGGGATTGATTTTTGCATGGAAGCGACGACCTGCAGCACCAAATCACCATCCATTGCTGAGTTTCACATGAAGATTAGATTGCTCAGAGATTCTGTCAAGTTTCCTCGTGTTATTTGGACTTTTTCCTTGCATTCTGCAAAATAAAATCTGTCCAGTCTGATGTTCAAAGCTCCAGTTGTTCTGTGTCTGACTGCAACTCCCAGCTGATATCCAGGGCACTGGGGAGAAGTGAAGGGGATAGGGAGAACTCTGGGATGCAAACCTGTTCTGTGTCTCTGATTAAGGTGCTAGCCCACTGAAGGAGCAGTCAAGGCAAGTACTGGCAGCAGACGTCTTCTGCCAGTTGCTGCTCTGGCATGGACACAGGGCACACGTGTTCCCATGAGTCCAGAACATTTGATCCAAGAGCAATGGGGGGCCATGCATTGGTAGGGAATGGGGTCCAGCAAGCCCAAAGTAGGATCCTCTAGCAGCAAAACCTGAGCTTGTGAACTGGGCCATCTTTGCAGCAGACACCACAGTGGGCTCATCCCATCCCACACCCTGTGGACATGGCCAGGGAAACGGAGGGAAGAAGAGGGCCTGGGGCTGATCTCCCGGCAGTTCTATGAACTGGGCATCTAAGGGCTGGCCCTGCCTGTGGAACACAGGGCTGGGCTGTGTTCTCTGGCCTCTCCTGCAGCCCCTCAGCTCTGACCACTCTTGCTCTTTGCCAGATCCAAGTCGGGACAGCAGTGCAGACACCGACAGCAGGCCTGCTCAGAGTGGGAATGATGCTCCCCCTCGAGATGTTTCTGAGGAGAAAGATGTCTATGATCCAAAGCAAGTAAGCAGCCTGTGGCCAGGGCTCAAGTCCCCAGGAATGGTGTGGCCCCTCTAGCCAGCTGTCTTGGGCCCTCTCAGCCTTTGAGGCCAGCATAGTGTGGTGGGAAGGGAAGCGATTGTTGGGGAAGCTGGGCAAGTTGGCAGCTCTTCCCCCATGCCTCCTCCAGGTGCCAGCCTTTGTCAGGAACGTGCACCAGAGACTGACAGGCAGCGTGACTCCAGAAGAGAAGCTGCTGTCGGAGTTTCTGAGAGTGACTGATGAACACCCTGCTGATGCTGTGGTGACCCTCCTGCACTGTGCCCCATCATGTGACAGGTACAGGACCCCCTGCCTTCGGAGCTCGGGGCTCACCAGCCTTTAGAGTCCATCACCCTTTAGATGTGTTGAAAATCAACTTTAGAGATTCTGTGTAACAGTACTACCAGGTGACTTCCAGCAACACACGGAAATTTTGCTATAGCTAAATTTTAAACTCTCCTTTAAGAGCCCAAAAGCTGGCTTTCATGGAGACTGACCACCTGCATTCCCTTAGACCTTCCTCTTTTAACCTGTCTCCCACGTTCAACTAAAGCCATACTTCTGCTTTGTTTCTGGCCGTCCCACGTGGTCAGCCAGAGGGACAGAGAGTTCCAGGACCCCCTGGCCCCTGTGTTTCCCAGCCCTGCCATGTCAGCCCCGATCCTGCTGCCATGCTCCTTCCCTGCTCCTCAAGGCACTTTGGCTGGCACCCCCCTGACACAGAACTCTGGTCCCACAGAGCTGCTGCCATCATGTGGAGGACCATCACCTCATCGGGAAGGACAGTGGTGAAGGTGCTGCCACAGCTGCTCTGTGTGATGGAGGACTGGCACTGCACAGCACGTCCACCTCTGACGGGGACAAAACGGATGTCTTTGCCCTGGCTGTGAGTTTCTGGAAAGGGCTTTTTCTCCCATCCTCCCCCAGTACTGCATCTCCCTGCCTCAGGCACTGGGCTGGAAATGTAGGTTAGGGGCAGGTTCAAGGGGCACCAGGCCAGGTGCTCCCCCTGCATCCTCCCTGGCATCTCTCTGCCACGCTCGGGCCCTACCACATGGACATCTCAGCACTGAGAGCTGTGTCCGGGTGGTTTATCTTTTGCAGGCAACCAGGGTGATCTGGGAGACTCTGCAGATGTTCCGGTTCCCAGAGTCATGGATAGAGTATTCCCCCCGTCTCCTCGTGGCTCTGCTCTTCCAAGTCCTCATCAGCACAGAGCAGATGCCAGAGGAGGTCGACACCTTCTGGACGGGATGCCGGGAGCAACACAACCTTCCCACTGACCCCAACAGGTGCTCCATCCCAGTCCTCCTCTGCCTTCTGTGCCCTTGGGGCTGGCTCAGGGCTCCCAGCATGACCTGGGCTTTGCTCTGCACACAGGTTTGCGGTGCTGAGCCTGAAGGCCCTGCTTTGCCCTCTGGAGTGTGAGGAAGTTGTGGTTTCAATGGAACGCAAGCGTGGCTGGGACACGCTCCTCAGCGCTGACACCCACCACTATGCAGTGGGTCTGCTGGCCAGGTGAGAGCCCCTTGTCCCCGCTGCCCCTGTCATTTCTGCCTGCGCATGGGGCACCCCTCCAGTGCCCGCGGTCATGGGCCAGAGGGCCTTTCACTGAGGGATGGCTGAGCAGAGTGGAAAAGGCTGAGAGAGGCGGGTGCACAGGAGGAGCCGCCTCCCAGAGTGCCCTTGTCCTGGGGAAAGACCAGGCCTATGTGAGTCCATCCCGGGAGAGGTTTGCCCACCAGGCTCAGGGTCAATGGGTGCCTTTTTCCCCCTGGCAGGGAGATGAGCTGTGTCTCTGGTCCCTTGTGTTCCCGGATCACACTCCACCTGCTTGAGCTGCTGAGCAGGGAGGAGCCCCACTTGGAGGTCCTCACCATGGCATTCCTTGTGGAAGTGAGCCTGATGGCGAGCGCTGCCTGGCCGAGTTGCTTCCACCTCTTGGAGGGCCCAGCCCTGCTTGGGTCTGGGCTCCTGCTGGCAGGGCACCCCATCACTGCTCCGTGCCTTTCAGGCCTTGGACTGCCTGGACATGAGTGACTGGGGAGACAGCATTCTGCAGAGCCTTTCAATGCACCTGCGGAGTGAGTGCCCAGAGAGGCGTCACCTGGCGCTCCGAGGCCTCCTGGTGCTCAGCCAGGATCCTGTGATGGTGAGAAGGGGCAGTTGGCTGAAGCCGTGCTGGAACCCTGGGGCTGGGGAACGCAGTTGCTTGGGCTTGGCTGGGCTTCAGGAGCTGTGGCAGCAGCTGCCATCTCTGCTGCCTTCCCGCTCAGCTGCCCGAGTCCCTCGGGACAGGCCTTTGGCCTCTGGGCCCTGTGGCAGCACATGGGGCTGCCCCACCAGAGAGGGGTAGGGGCTGCAGCCGTTCATGTGTTCCTCAGCACAGCACTGTGTTCCTCAAAGGTTGACGGTGTGCAGAGCCTGACTCAAAGCCTCCTGGAGCTACTGTGGGATGCAGATGAAGAGCTGGTCAGGATGGCCCTCTCTGTATTCCTCAATGAAGTCCAGGCCAGAGACATCCCAATCTCCACCCCCACTGCCCTGGAGCTGGCTGAGGCACTCTAGACACTCTGGCTACGTAAGGCTCTGTGCCCCCCACCACAGGCGCTGGGTGCTGCCAGGAAACTGTAGCCTGTGGATTTGCAGGCCTGTGGCCCGGTGGGCCTGGAGCAGCTGGTGCTGAGATCTTTTCCTTTCCATCAGGACAACATCCATATGCAGCTGCCCTCCATTGACCTCTTCTGAAAGGTGTTGAAGTTGGTAGTGGAGGAGGGAAAACACGTGTGCCCTGCAGACACACGTGATCCAGAGCCTGCTGCCACTCTTCTTCCTCTCGCATGATGAGAAGGAGCATCTGGCAGATGTGAGGACTTTCTGGACTCTGGTGTCCCCGTGGGAGGGGGTGGGCTGCCTCCTGCCCTGGCACCTCCTGGGCTCCAGCCTCCTGCTGGTCTTGGTCCAGGGACACAGGTCCTGTGCCCTGGGCCGTGGTGCCATGTCCTGCTCCCTGTTGCTCTGCAGGCCTCTTGGGAAGTGCTGATTTGTGCACTCAGATTCCTGAAGAGAAGGGATCTCAAGAACCTGCTGGAGGCAGACAAGCCGTGGTGGTTCTGCGACTGCCTGGTAAGGACGGCCATGAAGGCCCAGCCCCAGGCTTGAGCAGCCCCCAGTCCCTGACGGCCAGTGTGTGGGGCTGGCACTGTGCCCCTGCCCACTGCTGCAGCCACCTGTGGAACAGCAGCCTGCGCCCCACATGCTGCTGCCTTGCCTGGGGCGTGCAGGCTCCTCTGCAGGCTCCTCTGCCCCCGAGCCAGGGTGCCATGGAGCCCCGGCCCAGCTGAGCTGTGGGGCAGGATGGCCCCGCGGCTGCCAGGGAGCAGCCAGCCCTCTGCTCCCTCCAAATCCTGCCCCAGTGGCTGCTGGCCGGGCCTCAGGGCCGTGCGGGCAGGGGAGGCCAGTGCTGGGTGCAGGCAGCGCCCGGCCAAGGGGCAGAGCCCGTGCCAACCCTTCCCAATGTACCCTGCCACTCTCTCCAGGTAGAAAGCGAGAAGAAACAAGTGGTGGAGTTCATGTGGCAGGACCTGCCATACCTGGAGAGCCCACAGGAGCCCCTGCGAGAGTTGGCCCTCAGGTTCATTGGTGAGCCACAAGGTCCCTCCCCACCCCGCTGCAGCTCGGCCCCAGCCCCGGCTGCTGCAGCGGCAGCAGGATGCGGGCCAGGGATGTGCTGGGGAGCCCCGAGTGCCCTGGCGGCAGCTGCCACCCTGTGCCAGCCCAGCCCTGGGGCGTCCCGAGGCGGGAAGGCCCCGGGCTCAGCCCTGCCAGGGCAGGAGGACGTGTGGCCGGGCCGGCAGTGCTGCTGGGAGGGAGCTGTGCCTCTGAGGCCATGACAGGGTCTGTGTTCCCAGGGATCACCGGGAAGTACCTGAGAAAGGGGCAGGAGGACGAGCTCATCACAGAGGTCATAATTGACAGTGAGTGCGGGCATGGGCTGTCAGCAGGGGCTGGCAGGAGGAGAATAGAGAGAGATTTCAGGGGGACGGGGGGATCGGTGGCCAGAACCTTCTGGCTGATCCCATTGGGCCCTGCTCCCTCCTGGCAGTGGCAAGAGCTGGGTGGGATGGCCCTGCCAGGAGGGGCTCCTCGGGTCCCTGCAGATGCTGGCTCTGATCTTGGCTCCATTCTTTTCTGTTCCAGCCCTTCAAGGCATGACTGCTGACAGCCCTGCCATCTCAAGGCGGGCAGTTGAAACCTTGAAAATCATCAAGGATGTCCAGAAATCTAAACCAACACCAAAATCTAAATCCACCAGATTCCGGTAGCCTCCATTCCTCTCTGTTCCAGCCCTGAGAGGAATGACCGATGACCTCACCACGATGAGGCTCACCATCGCAGGCCTGGCCATTCAAAACTGTACACGCTAAGAGCTGTACAAACAGCTCCCTGCTCCAAACTCCAGCAGCTCCAAGACTGGCTTTGAGGAGGAAAATGCCTCTTTTCTGCAAGGACAGCCTTTTACACCAGTGTGGGACTAACAAATACATCTATACATCTTATGAAACACAGAGGCCCAGCAAGTTTTTTCATGCCTGGTGTCCACAGAGGGAAAGAGGGGAAAAAGGGTGAGGAGAACAACAAGACTGATTGGGAGAGATTTAAAGCATGGAGGGACATTTATGGAATCTAAATGGACTATCAATCCACCAGACTGTCTGTTTTACCCCAGTTTATTGTTGGATTTATGTGAAGTTTAATATATCCCCATGTTATCCCCGTCTCTCCCTCAGACTTTCCCGTCAAAAGTTGTTTACCACCCTGTCCTCCCCTGCTTTCCCGCTCCTCTGTCACTGATTGGTTAGAGTTTGCCGCAGTGCAGTGTGAGCTACCATTGGTCCCTTCCCCTAGAGACCCAGGAGTTACACCCACCTTTCCCCTGTCTCCCAATACCATCTCTCCCTGAGTTGTCAGTCCCATGCTCCTCCCCAGTTCTGAATCCTCCCCTCAGACCTACCCTATTTAAGTCCCTGTGTTCCTTCAATAAATTGGCATTGCTTCCAGACCCTTCACCTGTGTCCGAACCCTTTGTGCAGTGCTGCGTCCTATTCCCTTTTCCCTTTGGGCTGTGGCAAGTGGCGCCCAATGTGGGGCACAGTTGAAGGGCTCTCACATTGAGAGAACTCCTGTGCCCTCACTTGGGCTCAGATGTCACCAGGAGCAGTGATCGTCTTGCTGGTCCTCCCCAGCTAGACGGACGACTCTGGGCTCTGAAGCTGCACGGGTCAGCGCACCAGAGAGGTGAGCAGCTGGGGACAGTCCATATCCCACCCCAACACCAACTACCCCACAAAACACAAGAAAGGGAGGATTTATACCACCAAGGACTGTTGCAGAGATCTGCATAACACCAAGATAAGACTCTCACTGTCCACCTCTCAGAAATTTGTTTATAGGCGCCTCAAGGACTTTATTATAGAGCACAGTCACCCCCTAGATAAGAAGTCTGCAAAGGCACTCGCCAAGTGGCTGGACTGTAAAGGTCACAAGCTTGCAGATGACACCTCTGTAGATCAATGGCAAGCTATCGGCTACAGCCTGTGGCAAGACAGTGACGGGGGGGGGGGGCCCGAACAGCAAAAGAGGTGCTAATAGCCTGGAGGCTTGTTCTGATGGTGCTACAGCACCAAATGATGAGCATGAATAGCAGCCTCCCAGAGACAACCACCGCACCGAAAACGACACAAGATGGCGGGAGGGGAAGAAAGTCATCACGGCATGCTCGAAATGGCGTTGAGGAGGAGGGAGACAGGAAATGCATGGAGCAAAGGTGGGAAGGGGCGCCACGGGAGTCATCAGCGTGGGAAAAGACGGGGTGGGTCCCCTTGGTACCACCCTCCAGGCTGCCTCCGCCTCCACCTGCACACATCAGGGACCCCGACATGCCCACACACACGCCCTCTCCCTCCAGTTCCGCCTCCTCACTTGAGAGGTCATCTTCAAGAGATGAAAGGGTAGCGAGGGGCGGGGTCAGGGCAAAGGTCAAGGCCGGTTTCCGGCAACATGGCCGCACTCATAGGGCCTATTCCACCGAGGTCTACCCCACCTGCCGCTACCCGGACTCGGACACAGACCATCCACAATGCTCTCCTGAGAGGCAGTCCAAATTGCCTAACATTTGGAAAGCCTTCAGGGAGGAGGCTGCACATGCAAATGACACAGATTTTTTAAAGGCTTTTCCTATATATTTGGAGGAGGGTAGGGCTCCAGAGTGGAGACCCATCTCCTATCCCATGCTCAAAGATATTAAGAAAGCTATCGTAGAGTATGGGCTAGGAGCCCCCTTTACCATCGGTCTCCTGGAGTCCTTTTTTCTAGCATATACATTAATACCTTATGACATCAGGGCAGTGATAGGTGGACTTTTTTCCACAGTTCAATCTTCCGTTTTTGAAGCGGAGTGGAAAAAGTTGATTACTGCCTATGTAAATGAAAAGATGGAAAGGAGGGGTATCCCGGTAAAGTAAGCCATAGACATGCTTTATGGTGAGGGAAATTACTCCAGCAGAGGTGATCAGGCCTGAATTGAACTCAAATTTTTAGAAGCAACAAAAGAATTGGCATTAGAGGCAGTCAAGAGGGTGGCGGACGCCTATGTCCAGACACCCTCTTTCACACTAATCAATCAAGGCCCTAAAGAACCATTCTTTGATTTCATCACAAGATTGAAAGAAACAATTAGTAGACAAGTACACCAAAGAGAAAGCCAAGAAATTTTATTTAACAAATTGGTCATAGAAAAAGCTAATGAGGACTGCCAAAAGACATTAAAAATGTTAAAAGACCCTTCTCTGCTTGAGATGATAGACACATGTAAAAATATTGGCTCAAACTCCCATAAGGCACGTCTATTGGCTGCTGCTTTTACCGGGTCCCAATCATGCTTTAATTGTGGACAGAAGGGGCATTTCAAAAAGCATTGTCCCAAGCTAACACCAGAACCTAATTTACCGAAATCCCTCTGCCGGAGGTGCGGGAAGGGTCGTCAGTGGTCCTCCAGCTGTAGATTGCTGACTGATACCAATGGTGAGCCCCTTCCCCCCAGGAAATCCCCAGGGCTGAGGAAAAAGGTAACCTTTAACTCCTTACCTGATCTTCGCCTGTGCTCTTGTGAGCATTCGGGAAATGGGGAGCAGAGCGCTCAGGGGGGCGCGTTGACAGAAGTAACCCCTCACCTTCGTTCCATCCTGCGCCCAACACCGCGCCCAGCTGCCCCGTAGTAAGGGAACCTCTGGCAGACCCAGTCCCTATCAAAAATCAATGTACCCCGCTGAAGTGGATAATTCTCTCAGTAATACATCCCTCTACACACCTAAGTTCTGTGGCAGGAAGAATGTAACAAGGAACCATGGGAGTTGTAGTCTTTTGGGTTCTCAGACAATATTTGATGGTCATTGGTTGGAAGGTCATGTGACATGTTCAAGCGTGGTATTTAAACCTAAGCAGTTTGAATAAACGGCAATTTTGCTCTGGCACTCGTTCATGTCTGAGTGGGGTTCGTGCCTTAATCAACACCTCAAATGGCCGTCCGATAAGGGACTTCAGCGGGTTACCGGCAACCAGGAGCAGCAGCTCTGAGGAACCCGTCTGGGGGTGTCCATATCACCAAAACCAAAAGGAAGAAAAGGAAGAATTCAGCGCGCTGGGTTACCTCTGCAAAAAGGAACAAAAAAGGAAGAAAAAAGGACCAGAAGAAAGGACAACAGAGCTTCAGCACAGAGGTAACCAAAAATTGGCGAATATGGGAGGGTGGTTTACCCATCAGGAGGGAATTACTCCAGAAATCAAACAAACAGCTGAA
>NW_016690563.1:36261-40276 GCF_001604755.1 Lepidothrix coronata
CCGCTCGCGGCGGCGCCACCCCACCCGGGCTTGGGGGGTTGCGGCGTGAGCATGGCAGCGGGGGGGGGGAATGCTGGCTTTATGCCAGCGCCCATGGCTGCAGCTGAGACTGTGCCGTACAGAGCAGCAAGCAGTGCTGCTGGAGTCGAGGACCGTTACAGAGCAGCGCCGACCCCGGGACCGTTACGGGGAAACCATTACACGGCGGTTGCATAGTCAACATACGGAAGGAGAGTGGCAGCAGAGGCACCACCATGTTGCCCCTGCCGTGCGCCGGAAGTGAAGCTGCCACCCCCAGGTTCAGGCATTTTGCCGGGAAGGGGGGAGGATGACTATGATGGACAAATTGACAGCGAGTCTATAGAGGACACAGAAGGAGAAACAGCTTCAGGATTGGGCAGGGGTCCCTCCATAGGTTTATGGGATAAATGTAGGGAGGAAACATCTCGTGTAGGTGACTGGAAAGTAGTAACTGCATGCCCTGTTATACATCGACCCTGGCAAGGCCCCCAATACCAAGCTTTATCATATGATGTGATTAAGGATTTAAGGCAGATAACTAAAGAAAGTGGTGTCTTTTCACCCCACGTTTTCCTACCTAGAAACCCTAAGTAGCACCCACGTGTTTGCACCCCATGACTGGAAGGCACTACTAAAAATGGTACTAACCACTACACAATTTAGTGTATGGCTCACAGACTTTAGAGAAAGCTGTAAGGCTTATATTAATGACCAAACTAATGCTCAAACAAGAATGACTTATGCTCAATTAGTCGGGGAAGGGGCATATTCAAAGCCCGAGTCCCAAATAGATTACCCCCAGGAGATATACGAAGTAATCACAAAACTCGTATTGAGAACAGTGCAAAAGCTTCCATGCATAGACAAAGACTCTAACCTATCCTTTTCCAAAGTCTTCCAAGGACCCACTGAACCTTACCCCAAGTTTCTGGATTGACTGCAGGCTTCCTTAGAGAGACAAATAGATAATGACGAGGCGAGAGAGATGCTCTTCAAGCAGCTCGCCTATGAAAATGCCAACTCTGACTGTCGAAGAGCCCTGCAGTTGATCCCCAAACGCGACCAGTGCACATTAGCTGAATTAGTCCGAGCTTGCCAGGATGTCGGGTCAGTCAATCACCACACAGACTCACTAGCCACAGCATTAGCAGCCAAACTGTGTGTACCCGAAGGGGAAAAGGAAAAAGGCAGTTGCTTCCGATGCGGAGCAACTGATCACATTAAAAGACACTGTACTAAAAAACCCCCAGGGTACTGCCCTCGATGTGGCAAAGGAAAACACTGGGCTAGCGACTGCAAGTTCCAAGGTGGTGTAAAAGGGGGGACTAAACCGCAGGGAAACGGGAGACAGGGCGCGAAACCGCGCGCCCTGACCAACCAGACAAATACGGCTTCAAACAACATGCCAGCGATTTGCTCGCCACCACCTCAGGCAGCACTGGGCTGGACCTAGTCTCCAGAGAACCAATAGTTTTAACATCTACTGCAGTGGTTTTGATACCCACTGGAGTCTGGGGACCTCTGAAGGCGGGAATGCATGCCTTACTAATTGGGCAATCACCAACTACCACGATGGGTATATTCATTTTACCCAGAGTAATTGATCCAGATTCTCATAATGAAATCCAAATTATGGCCTGGACACCTGTGCCGCCTCGTTATATACCAAAAGGGCAGCACTTAGCCCAATTAATTCCTTTCTATAGCACTTTCTCCACACAAAAGGGTATTAAGAGTACTGAGGCATTTGCAGGCACAAATCCCCAACAGATCTTCTGGGCCAAGTCGATCTCTGCCTCCCAACCCATGATGACATGTCATATTGATGGGCGTAAATTTAAGGGTTTAGTGGATACAGGCGCAAATATGTCTATAATTAAAGACTCTAAGTGGCCATCAGACTGACCCACTGTGTTCCCCGCCTTGACCATCTTGGGGGTGGGGGGTATGCAAAGACCTAGACAGAGCAAGCATCTGCGTACGGTATTGGGACCTGAGGGACAGACTGCTAGGACTGCACCCTTCATAGCTCCCATTCCGTGTACCTTGTGGGGAAGGGATGTCCTCGGTCAATTTGGTACCACTGTACAGATAGCAACAGCAAACAATCAGGTTTTTCAGTAAGGGTCATTGGTCAGCCGTTCCATGAACTTATCAAACTAAAATGGAAGACAGACAACCCGATATGGGTGGACCAATGGCCCCTGAAGAGGGAACGGTTAGGTCACCTGCGAGACCTCGTACAGGAACAACTAAACGCTGGACATATAGTACCAACTTCTAGCCCATGGAACACTCCGGTGTTTTGCATACCCAAGAAGAGCGGCAAATGGCGTTTACTACAAGACCTCAGAACAATTAATGCAGCCATCGAGCCAATGGGAACGCTGCAACCAGGACTTCCTTCCCCTGCCATGCTACCTGCGGGATGGCCACTAGTAGTAATAGACTTGAAAGATTGTTTTTTTACAATCTTTTTACATCCAGAAGATGCGCCTCGCTTCGCTTTTTCACTTCCAGCCTACAATCATGCGGAACCCATGCAAAGATACCACTGGACAGTACTGCCTCAGGGCATGAAAAACAGCCCGATGATTTGTCAAACAGTGGTAGCCAACATCATACACCCTGTTCGAAAACTCCACCCTTCAGCCATCATCTATCATTATATAGATGACATCCTGATAGCAGCAAAACACGGGACCGAACTACAATCCACCTTGACTGCCTTAACTGACGCCATCCAAAAAGCAGGTCTGCAGCTTGCCCCAGAAAAAATTCAACGCACCTAACCTTGGACCTACCTCGGATAGAGGATCACTCAACAGGAAATCATGCCACAACCACTGACTTTCAAAGTAACAGACACTATGACCCTGAATGATTTGCAACGGCTTTTAGGAGCCATTAACTGGCTGAGGCCTGCCTTGGGGATCACAACAGAGGAATTGCACCCCCTCTTCGAGCTACTTAAAGGTGACCCAACTCTCACATCTATTCGATCCCTAACCCCAGAAGCAAAACAAGCTCTGGAAGTATGCTCCCAGGCCATCGAAAACAGGCAAAGCAGACGATGACACCCTGACCTGCACATTCGCCTTGCCATCATATCCAGCAAGTTCCAACCTTTTGCTGTCCTTTTCCAATGGGATCAGGCAGAATCCGACCCTTTGAGAATTCTAGAATGGTTATTTCTTCCCCACTCTCCACCTGTTTGGACCATTAATGACATGCTTGCTAAGCTCATCATGAAAGGTAGAGGACGTCTGCAGGAGATGGATGGAAGGGATCCTGAGACGATCTACATTCCAGCCACAAAAGACAACTTAGACTGGCTTCTTGCAGAGGACGCTGGGTTTCAGACTGCATTAGCGGACTTCCACGGTAATATTTCCATTCACTTCCCGAAACATAAACTCTGGGCGGAAATAGGAAATCTACCCCTGATGGCCATGCGCCGCTGCAAACTACGACCAGTAAATGGAGTCACAGTCTTCACTGACACGTCTGGATGATCAAAAAAAGCCGCCGTGACATGGAAGAACCCTGCCACAGGACAGTGGGACAATAAGGTACAAACCTTGGACCAAGGTTCTGTACAGGTTTTAGAACTAGCAGCTATCCGCATGGCATTTGAATTGTTCCATGATCAACCTATGAATGTTGTCACAGATTCTCACTATGCAGCAGGGTTGGTCTCACGTCTCGAAGCCTCCTTCCTTCGAGATGTCACTAATCCTCACTTATTCACAGAAATTCGTACCATATGGTTTCTTATCAACCACAGAAAATTTGATTTTTACATAATGCACACTCGGTCACACACAGAACTTCCAGGACCCATAGCAGAGGGCAATCAAAAAGCTGATGCAACTGCTATGGTAACTACAGTTCCCAAAATTCTGGAACAGGCTAAACTCTCACAACAGTTCTTCCACCAAAATGCACGTTTATTAAAGAAACAATTCCAAATTACAATAAACCAGGCCAGAGA
>NW_016690563.1:41270-46648 GCF_001604755.1 Lepidothrix coronata
TGAACGCAAATACACTTTATAGCACGACATTTTAAACACTACTTCAAACAACACCACCTCAAACACAACATCTACCACCCACCACATTTCCCTTTTAAATAAAGATGATGCCATTACGCAAAGTCACCCTCAGATAAAAGGTTACCCACACCTGCAAACCCTGGGTTGCTTGAATATTGCACGAACCAATAAAGTTGTCAACAGTTCAATAAAGGCCTTATGACGGTAGGCCCTGTTTTTTATAATTAGTTGAAATAAGATTGGTTATAATAAGAATGTTAAAAATGTATTGTTTCTCAACTTGTTAATAAAAAGAGGGGGGAGATGTGGCAGGAAGAATGTAACAAGGAACCATGGGAGTTGTAGTCTTTTGGGTTCTCAGACAATACTTGATGGTCATTGGTTGGAAGGTCATGTGACCTGTTCAAGCGTGGTATTTAAACCTAAACAGTTTGAATAAACGGCAATTCTGCTCTGGCACTTGTTCATGTCTGAGTGGGGTTCGTGCCTTAATCAACACCTCAAAGTTCATACGAGCAGTTGGCCAGGGTTAGGTCATCTGCAAATGTTGATCCAGATGAGACATACCTAATGATCTCTCATTTTTCGGCAGTGGCAAAGGGCATTGTTGTAGTTCCAAGTCTCCTGACAGGGCTAACAAATACTAACATCGCTATTTGTCTAACTGTGCATCTCCCACCCGTACAGCTGGAGGACCGCTTCCCTGTCGCAAAAATGATTTCTACGGATGACCTTCTCTGTGTGGTGTCCCAGGACGAGGAGCAGAGGAATGACTCGCTGAAGGAAGTCCATTGGGCGACCTCAGTGAGGACCTCACGACCTCTGTTAACATGTCTTGTTTATTTCTCTTTACCTAGACACCCACAGAAAGTGAAGGTAGAAGGATTGCTTGACACGGGAGCGGACGTTACCATCATAGCCTCCAAGGACTGGCCGTACGGCTGGCCGGCCCAGTCTACGGATACAAAAGTCAGCGGTGTGGGAGGCTCGCAGTACCCTGTCAGGAGTCGGGAGGTATTGACTGTATATGGGCTGGAGGGCAGGCCGGCATCTCTACAGCCATACATTTTAAATATTCCGATAACACTATGGGGACGGGAAGCCATGGAGCAATGGCAACTAACATTGAGAACAGAAGAAAATTTTTAGGAGGGGTCACTGAGCACATGCAGCTGCCCAAACTGAGCTGGAAGACTGAGACGGCAGTTTGGGTAGATCAGTGGCCCCTACCTACCAAAAAGCTGCAAATTCTAAATGATCTCATCAATCAGGAATGGCCAAAGGGCACTTGGAGTCTTCCACCAGTCCCTGGAACACTCTAGTGTTTGTAATTCAAAAATCCTCAGGTTCCTGGAGATTTCTCCAGGACCTGCGCAAAGTCAACGAAGTCCTGGAACCAATGAGAGCCCTCCAGCAGGGAATGCCTACTCCATCTATGCTCCCTGCTGAATGGTCCCTAGTGGTGATTGATATTAAGGACTGTTTCTTCCACATTTATTTAAATCCGGCTGATTTGGCTAAATTTGTGTTCTCTGTCCCGGCCATCAACGCTTGTGAACCCCATCGCAGCTTCCAATGGAAAGTGCTTCCCCAAGGGATGAAAAATTCTCCTACACTATGCCAAATGTTTGTGGCAAAAGTGTTGGAGCCAATTAGAAAAAGATTTCCACGGTCAATCATCTTCCATTATATGGATGATGTATTGATCTGCACAAAAACACAACTGGCAGTCGAGCAGACTCTAAATTCCACAATCTTGGCCCTAAATTCCAAAGGATTGGAAGTATCCCCTGAAAAAGTACAAAGGGAAGCCCCCTGGAGGTATCTCGGACTCCAAATTACTGCCAAAACCATCAAACCTCAATCAGTTTTGATTGATAAAAAGGTCCGAACTTTAAATGACCTCCAGAAGCTATTGGGAGCAATCAATTGGATCTGACCAGTGTTGGGGATTTCAACTGGCAATTTGCACCCCTTGTTTGAACTGTTAAAAGGAGATGCAGACTTGTCCTCCCCCAGATTTTTAACTTCTGAAGCAGAGTTNCAGATTCCTCTTGCTGTGAACTGAGAGGAAAAAGCAGAGACATCTGTCATGCTGAGTTCCCCTTCCTTTGTCTGAGGCCAAAGCTGGCCTTCCTCCCCGTGGAGGAAAGCCTTCCTGCTCCGGATGGCCCCCGGAGAGCTGCCTGCAGCACCCACTGCTGCAGCTCATGGACAGAGCAGCTCTGTCACCAGCTTTGTCCCACACATGGGGATACTGAGGTGTTGTTTTGCTCCCTCTTCCTAAGCCAGTGACCCAAATGGACAATAACCCAGGTCTGGCTGCCTGTCACACACCAGCTGCTGTGGTGGTGCCTCCTCAGACAGAAAGGCTGGTGCAGGTCTTCTCTTACCTTGGCAGTGGAGGTGCTTGGTGGATGAGGAATTTGAAGTTGAGGGTGCCTTTGTTCTCCACAATTAAGACCTGGGTCTTCTTGGTGCCCTTAATCATGGCACCGAAGTCGATGGGCGAGGCAGGCTCGATGCTGTACTTGCTGTACACGGCTCTCGCCGACACCCTCACTGGGATGGTGGCAACGGTCTTGCCTCCTTGATCTAATTTGGGATCAGTGACCTGCAACCAGAGGAGGGGTTGGTAAACACAGGAGAGAGGCCAGCCTCTACCCCTGTCCCCTGACCCTACCCCAGGTCTCCATCAGCTCACCCTCTCTTTTTAAAGGCCTCTTCCAGAGCCAGATTTCCAGCTCTTTTACAAAGCCTCCCAAATGGTTTTGGAAGTCTTTGTTTGTGTATGTAGGAAAGAGGATGCCCCAACTAAAGCCTTCTTTGTCAAAGACACCTATCCTGCTTATGCTCCCAAGACACACTGTGCTAACACAGCCGGGCCCAGGCAGCTCACCTGGCAGAGCAGGATGGGTTTGCTCTTGAGAAACACTTCAGTCGTGGGGTGGAAGAGGACCTCAACTTTCATAGGTGACCGGGAGGCTTTCAGCACAGCCCTCTGCGGCCGGACAGTGAAGTGAGATTCCAAGTCGCCCCTCTTGGCACTTCCAGTGGTCAGCTTGAAACTGTGGAGAAAGGGAAAGAATGAAGACCTCTGCAGTTGAAAGTACAGGTGCCACCAGCGCAGCCAGGACTTTGCATAGGACCAGAAAAAAAAGAAAAGGGAGCAGCACGGGAACAGGTTCTAGCCATGGACAGAGGGAGAACGCAGGCCTGGGAGCCTGAGGAAAAGCTCAGCACCAGGCAGCTGGACTCACCTGTACTCAATGTCATATAAGCCTTTGTTCTGCAGACTCAGGACTTGCTTCTTATTATCCAGGACATTAATGGTTCCAAATTCCAAGCTGCCATCTGGACCTGTAGAAAACCCACAGAGCGAGGTAAGAAATGGTGAATATTTGTGAGCTGCTGCTGAGCACACCCGGTCACAAGCTACATAGTTGGAGTTCTTGGATGTCCCTTCTCGGAAGTGTTCTCTAGCTACTTGGCTGCCTTTTCTCTTCTTACTCCAAGAATCTGCAGGGTAGAAGCCAAGGAACTTGGTTTCCATTTCCTTGCTTCCAAGCACAAATCCAGCTACTTTATGTGCTGTTCTGAGCCAACTGCCTGTTCAGATGACTGTTGTTTCAAAGCACCAAATGCAATCTGCACATGAAGCTGCACATTTCAAAGTTCAGAAGGGAGAGACTCAAAGCTGTTGGTGCCCTGACAGTGCTTTACTTCACGCAGCTTGCAAGGTCTGTGCTTTACGTATCTGTGCCACCCTTGCCTGCTATGCCATCCCCTCCCAAGGGCTTTGGTTGCTCACCTGCCAAGGTAGTAAAATGCACACGGACTGTGTTGTCTGGGAGGCATCCACTGACCTTCAGGCATGTTGATGCTCAGATTAACATCGTAGACCTCCACAGAGACTTTGATAGTTTCAGCGTGAACAATGCCCAGGATGTTTTCCGTATCTGAAACCTGAGGCAGCAAGAAACAAACACTGCTTAGACCATTCTTTTGGAAGACAGCCTCTAAGTCCTTGCCTCTGCCAGCTGCTTCCCCCATGGCCTCCCTGGCTTGACAAGTGTTTGTGGGCTCTCAAGCTTTCCTAACCTACCCATCTCACAGGCTGCCTCGGCGGGATTCTACTGCAGTAAGAAATCTTATCAGCCCAATTCTGCACTCCCACAGCAGGGAATGGTGCTGCTAAAGCACCCTTGAGAGGGCCAAGGAGGTAAACACAACCACAAGAAACGTGAGGTGTCCCAGAGCAGGTGGCATTGACAATTAATGCCCTCCTCTTCAATCACCTCACATCCTTACTGAAATGCAGCCTCTAAACCACAGGGAAAAAAATCCCAGAAAGGGTCCAGAGAGAATGCTGGTCTGTACAACCAAACAACAGCCTTCAAGCATGCACAGCAGCAAGGTGGCTGTGGTACAGGCTCTGGATGCAGAGCCTGGGCATCCGGCCAACCCAGCGCAAAGGCAGAAGTTGGGGCCACAGCACCCCTGTGTCTGTCAGGTGCAGCTCTTCCTGACTCTATCCGTAAGAGCACATGGCTGCTTGCTCTGCCCTGCTCTGCCAGGAAGGCGCAAGTCCCTCTCACCTCCAGTCGGATCATCTTATTCGTGATGCCAATCTTCTCGGCCTTGAAATTCAGCTTCACCTCAAAGTCTGTGCGGGGGCCAACGATGCCCCTACCTTGTGATACAGAGAAGTCATCGCCAAGGTCATGCAGCCCACTGAGATGCCATGCCATGGGCAGTGGGCTGTCGTTTTTCAGGACCAGGGTCTGGGTGTGAGTCCTGCAGAGACAGGAAGACACTCAGCATCAGTGCTCAGTGGTCACACCAGCCTGGCCACTGAATGCAGCTCAAAGCAGCTCCATCTGAGCCTCTGGAACCAGAGTCAAACCTCTTCTCTTTGTCACAAGCCTTGGAGTGCACTCAGCCATGGGATGACTGACCTGTGCAGAAGCAGCTTGTTGAAACGCAGCTCCTGGGGGCTGACCCCCAGCTTCACGTGCACCCCTTGGCAGCACAGTTGGAAGACTACTGGCTCTGGGTTGTCCCTGATGCAGCAGACGAGACTGTCTTCCAGGAGGCCAGCAGAAGTCGGGTACGCCCAAATACTCAGCTTCTGAACCCGTCCCCACAAACAAAATACAAAGAGCCCTCCGTGAGCAGGAGGAACAGCACTTCTACAGTGCCTGCCCTACCTGCTTACCTCCTACCTTCTTCTCTTTGGGTTGCAGCCTCATGCTGGGAGGATCCAAAAGGAATGTCTCTCCTTTGCTGTCGTTCTCAAAGGAGAAATGCACCTCTGCCTCCATGGGGGAGTCGTTGAGGATGGTTAACTTTTCGCT
>NW_016690563.1:47930-50827 GCF_001604755.1 Lepidothrix coronata
TAGACTTGTGTCTGCTTGTGGCTTTCCCCTCCTTCAAGTGGTCCTGTGCCTCTGCCTCTGGGGCCTTGGCATAAAGGGAGAGAGAAAGGGAGAGAGAGGTGAGACCTGCCCTGAGACACCCCCCACCTGGAAAGCAGAATGGGGTTTGTTAGCCAACAGGAGAGAGAATAAATAATCACCACTGCCCATGGACTTGGTCTTCCTTATTGGCCTTTGTCTTGCCTCGGACATCCCTCCTTACCCAGGACCCTCTCCCCACCAAGGACCCTCTCATCAAGGCAAGTTGATGGGTTTAAGTGATTTTTTTCCTGTTGTCTAACAGAACTGCTCTATGTCTCCAGCAGAGCCATCTCTTTTCCCTCATCCCTGGTGGAAAGGATGCCTGCAGACATGGGGCCCCATCACATCTTCACTGCCCCTCCACAGTGACCCTTTTCAATCCAACCTGCCCCCTGCCCTGGCACCTTCACTGAAGGCACAAAAGGAATACCCACCACATCATCTTCTGCAGCAGCACCCTCAGGTTCAACAAGGATGAAGTATCTGAGGTCTTGTGCTGCTGTGGAGACTCTGTCCTCCTCTGGGTAGGGGACCACGGAGAAAAGAGAGCCAGGGGGAATGGGAGGTCCCAGTCCCAGAGAGTGCAGGATCTAAAACCAAAGAGAAAAGTCTGTTTATACTCCTATCACCTTCATCCTCACACTCCTTCCCTAAAGGCCCTGAGCTTTTGGCAGTGGAGTTTCTGATTTATATGGAGTACAAGTGCTTTTTTATGCCCAGTGGGTTAGCAGGCTCCAGAGCAGAGGCAGGACCTACAGTGGGACCAAGAGAGAAACCTCTCCCAAGTGACTCAGCTGAAGAGAACAATGCCTGGGAGCTGCCCTGCCCTGGGACCGTTTTTAATGATTTCCAGACTGAGAAACTCTCTGAACAGATGGGATGCTTGGACACAGAGCACTCCCACTTTCCACACATCTGAGGGAGACTGAGAACCTCCCCATCCACAGAGATACTGCGGAGCTATTGTGGAACATCATCAGTGGCCTCGACAAGGCTCTGTGTTGTTATCACCTGGGGGACACACTGTTCCAGGGCCCCAGACCATGGCAAGTTCAGCATCTGAGCCTTGCAGGCTTTTACCTGCTTTGGTGGTGGCAGCTTCTTGCTCTTCAGGATCCTCCTAAACATCTTTTCACGACGCGTGATGTGGAAGTCCAAGCAGGGCACTCCGGCATCCTGGCTTCTGACTGAGCCTTCTGCAACTTCCCCGTCCCACTGAAGACTCTTGTGGCTGCCATGTTTTTCTAGAGGCTTCTCTGTTTTCTCCGGAGACCTACTGCTCTTCTTCTCGTCTTTGTGTTTAGGAGAAGACTGGGACTTGTCTGGCACTTGGTTCATGATACCCTGAGCCCTGTCCCAGGATGACAGAATATGTCTGATCCTCTTCTGTGAAGACTCATAGATGTTAAACCTCAGGTCCAAGATCCTCTCATGTTTACTCGGGACCTCTGGGATTTTGGTTTCTTGCTGCTGTTGTTTTGCTGCTGTTGTTTTGCTCTTCATCCGGACCTCTGGGCTTTTGGTTTCCTGCTGCTGTTCTTTTGCGGGTAGCTTAAACTTCACCGGGCAGCCATTCTTCTTCTTCTTCTGCAGCTTATCTTGCTTCTTTGAGTCTCGTGACATCTTTTTGCTTTCCTCACACTCTCGAGCCAGCCGCTCCAGCTCCCTTCTGCAAGCCAAAGAGAAAACACCCCCAAGAGTCACCACCAGAAACCTGCGCTCACTGTAATCCCAGCTGGCTCTGCCCTTCACTCTTTGACCCTGAGGCCAGGCAGAACTGTTAGACCATCACTGTGGACCTTCCTCAACCCAGAAAGCTTGGGAACATCCCAAGTGAGGAAGGGTGGGAGGCGACCTCCTGGGCTAAACCTAAGCCTTGCCATCATAAGGTATCAACTGTGCAACTTCTCCCCTGAGGTCCACCCAGACACCTCCAGCATGCTGCCAAAGGCTGATCCACCACTCTCTGCAGTGATGACTGAAGCCCTCCCTCTCTTGGTTTCCCAGTTTAGACCTGCCCATAAATTGCTAACACCTACTTATCCCTCCTCCAATGCTTACTTGGCTCCTTCAGCCCCCTTCTTCCTGGGCAGAGCCTGCTCATTAATGAGAATAATCATAGCAATCAGAAAGCAAAGGCTGCAGAAAGTCCCCTCCTGCAAATCAGGCTCTGATTCACCAGGTTTCCTGCTGGAACACAGCTGTGACCAGGGCACACCTGTGCTGTCTGTCCTGGGAACTGATTTGAAGCAGCCCTGGCCATCTCCTCCCAGTACAACAAACATCAGCCTGGGCTGAGAGAAGTGCTGAAACACAGGCTCGCTTTAAGCAGCTTCCCCTCCCAGCTCCACACTCTTCCTGTGCGTCCTCCTGAGCTGGGCTGCCTTGGTGGGCCAGAGCTTCTCCTGGGTTCACCTGCTGCTGCAGCTGAAGGGCAGCCTAAGCTTTTATGGATGGTGCTCCACCCTAAGGAAAGCCCTGGCAGATCAGCATTGCAAGGACTTCATCTATAGCAGGACCAGGGTGAAAGCAAGCCAGCATAGCTGTGTCCCACACCAGCCCACACCACAATCCTCCTGGTTTGGTGAAGAAGGAGGATGATGAAGAAGATGAGAATCAACATCACACACTTTGAGACACTTCTGTGGGCAGTGGCAAGGCAAGCCCAGAGCTCAGCTCCCCGCAAGCCATGTCTAAGCCAGAGGGCTCACAGCTAAAATGGAGAGAAGACGTTCTCATCTCAACAGAGGAAGGTCCTTCCTCTCTTGGGAACCGGGGACCTGGACCTGGCCATCCTTGTGCTGCTTCTGGCCTTTGCTCTTGAACCCCTCTGAGCT
>NW_016690563.1:52522-66760 GCF_001604755.1 Lepidothrix coronata
GACCCTGCACCAGGCCCTTGGCGACATGGAGCCTCCACTGTAAGCAGCCCCTTCCCATCTCAAAGGCAACAGGAAGGTCCCAGTGCAGATCATGTTTCACCTTGGAGGTCACTGAAAATCTTGCCTGGGGTTTGTCGGATGCCTTATCCTTGGTTGCTGAAGCACTCTGGGGTCCAGCACTGAAAGTCTTCTGGTTGGCTTTGTCCGCAGGGCTGGGCTCAGTTTTCTTGGCCTGAGCACCCTTTTTACCTGTAGAGGAGACAGATGTATCAGCAGGGCTGTGAGAAGCAAGCAGGCACCTTCCACCCCAATGGGCACAGCCTTGCCCCCTGGAAGGGACATGGCACTTGTCCCCCAGCCTGCTGGGCACTAGCAGCACTGCTTCCCAGAAGCAGCTCCTTCCCTGCTTATCAGCAGGATAAAGCACACCAGCCCAGACTGGATTTTAAAGCCAGCTCTAGGCTCCTCCTAACAAACGTGCACGCAGGTGACACTGCTAGCACAGTAGCTCTCCTGCGGATCAAGCCAAAGATTCGTCCTCCAGGACCATTGTTTCCATACCTTGCACCCATCCTGCATTTTCACATGGAGACTGTAACATGCAGCCCTGCCCCAGCTGCATCACCCATCTCTGCTGGAGCTAAATCCTCCGTGTGGGAAAACCCCAGCTGGGATCCAGACCCTTCTTCCTTCCACCAGCTCTGAACCCAACCAGGTTCAAAGCAGAGCAATGCAAAACTTCTCCCCACACTGAGCAGGTCTGGCCTAACCCTGCAGAGCTCAGGGCACCAACTGCCCAGCAAAGTTTCATAAAAGTCTCCAGTCTAATCTGGAGAACAGCACAGCGTGCACAAGCTGCGTGACCTGACAGTGGGCATAGGAAAATCTCTGGAGAAAAGAGCTTATCTACAGCACGTCTCTCATTGGAAACTCCTCTAGGAGGTTATTCTTCCCTTCCTCTCACAATTGCAAAGCCACACTCAGTTGTCTTGTGCTTAATGAGCCACTTCAGAGGGCTTTTTCCTTGTGAAGGTGACAATGGTTCTGCCTGCTGCCCATGAGGAGCAAGCTGGATTCAGCTTTGAGGAAATATAAAAAATTCAGAGAAAGAGACAGGTGTGCTTCACCACCCCTAGAAAAAGGAATATGTGCCAAGAATGGCAGTAAAAGTGCCCCTGTTGGAGTCCTTAATATTGAACTTTTTGTTTTCAAACTAGCCAGAGATGCACAGCACGCATGTCCCCTAAGAGACCCAAGAGCTGTCAAACCATTTCTCTGAGCAAGCAGAAGCAGATGGTCGTGGTGGTTTCCTAAGCATACTCTGAGTGCAGCGTTTCTCCTTACCTGGCATCTGTTCCCTCATGGCTCTTCGCTGATGGGCAGCCTCGACGCACAGCTCCCAGGCACGGCGCCCCGCCGAGCTGCGCTCGTCCGACATGGCTTTTGTCACCACCTCGTCCAGGGACAAGCAGGCGGCACTGTAATACTTGGACAGGGCGGCCGCTACCCTTGTCTTTCCTGAGAGAAAGAGGAAGACTGCTTGGTGACACCTGCACGTGAGGCATTTTCAGGGACAGCCTCTGGAAAACTCACAAACAGGTTTCAAGGACGGTGGGAGAGCAAGTGCCCTTCTAGGGGAGACCACGAGGGAGGCAGCTTGAGCACAGTTACGAGCACTGAACTCCAGTGCCGGGTGGATCATCTCCACATCATATTCAGCTGAGGAATTTGTCTCAGGCACCATGGTCCACCAGGATGCATTCTCCTGCTTCCCCCTTTCCTTGCAGCCCAGGGCTGTGGCTCCCGTACCTGTCTGGGGGGTCCCATAGACGATGATGGCAATCCCTCTGGGCATTTGGGCTTTGAGCTCTTCTACAATGAGATTGGTGTTGAGGTAGCGCCTGATGGCCTGATAGATGGGCCTGTCACAGTCATCCACCATGTTCTTCAACAACCTGATGCTCTCTTGAAGCGCTGCTGTGCAGAACAAATAGAAAAGTCAGCCTTCTGCCTACCTTGGATCCTGATCATCCTCCCCATCCCCTCAGATCCCAGGAAAGGAGACAGCTGAAAGCAACGTGAGCTTGTGCTTTTGTTGCTGGGAAGGAGCAAATATAAAAGAGCCAGTGATATTAGACCTGGTCCTACTGGCTGAAGAGCTCATCTGATGCTACTCTTTGTGGCTAAGGGACACAAGGGGATATCCTGAATATTTCCCCAGTCTGTGGCAGGCAGATAGGAGCTGCTTTGGCTACACTCCAGGTTGGCAGAGGATGCCACAACCCTTCATCCAGGAATTCCTCCACCAGGCAGGAGATCAGATGGCTGCTAAAAGCATGAGCTTTGCATGGAGAACAAGGTGACAGAGAGCTCAGGGTGTGTGGGCTGGGCTCCCTGCTATGTCCACAGTCAGAACAGCCAATGCCAAACCCTTACCATTGTCCTGGCCTGATTCTTCCTTGAGCTTGGACATAATCTCTTGACCTGAAGCCTCCATCTTCTTCCATTTTTCATAATATTCCAGCACCTCTGGGGGCAGCTTCTCACCCACAGCACGTGGAGGCATCACCACGGCCGTCTGGTCTTCAAACTCCTCCAGGGTCCGCAGGATCTGTGCGCGTGGGGAAGAGAAACCATCCCTAAGATTCCTTTATCAACCTCCATCATACCAACAGACTCAGCCCATCTTCTCCCTCCTTCCTTCCTCCCAACAACACAGGCTATCCAAGCCCCTCCACAGACTGCCAGCAGGGATGGCTCACCTCAAAGT
This sequence comes from Lepidothrix coronata, assembly GCF_001604755.1. Classification (NCBI taxonomy): domain Eukaryota; kingdom Metazoa; phylum Chordata; class Aves; order Passeriformes; family Pipridae; genus Lepidothrix; species Lepidothrix coronata. The sequence continues at coordinate 55,293 of NW_016690563.1, forward strand.
GCCACCAGGCTTTGCCCTGGGGATTGCCTCCATCTCCCTGGCACAAGCCTGGGAAGGCTGGAGTGCTGGAGAGCTTGGGGAGCACATACATGGGGACCAGACCTTCCCTCTCACCTTCTCCTCCTCACGGTACTCCTCGTCAAACTCCAGGGAGTAAAATTCAATGGGGAACTCGCAGGGGTTCTTCACCACCACTGTCGTCTCCAGCTCAGGGCTGCACGGCAGCACCGCTCCCAGCTTGATCTCTATGGGGCTGAACTCCAGCTGTGGATCCAGACCCTGTCCTGAGATGTGCAGCACGAGGAGCTGGCTGTTCCCACGAACGTTGATCTTCAGCTCGGTTTTGTAGGACTTCTGAAAAGAGAAAAGTGCCGAAAACTTGTCCATGAAGTCCTAGGTGACAGGACCCCAAATACAAGCCTTGCTCAAGGGTCAGGGGTCTTATCAGTCCCTCCAGGGGGAATGGAAACCCAGATATTTACTTATGGTAGGGGCTACAGCATCTGTGTCCTTGGCTCTGAGTAACTGGGACGAATCCTGGTGTGCAGTATAACTGGGTATTTGGGTATGAAATGGATGTAAAATGGATTATCAGATGTTCTCCCCTAGTCGTGGAGAAGCACACGAGAAAGGCACTCAGTCCTGGCACTGCTGCATCAGGCAAACACCAGCTCTATGAGAGAGGCAGATGAGCTCTCGCTGGCTAGAAATAAAGGTCGTCTTCTCTGCTCAGTGTTTGGCTCTGGTCAAAGTCTGACACAAGATGGTTGGTTACATCTCTCTAGCAATGAAAAGATCCCTGGGACTGTTCTTGGGCACGGAAGCACTTGTGTCCCTCCTGTTACACCCTGTCAGTTTCCAAGTCCCAGTGGCCACATGCAAAGGGCTTTTGGAAATGCTCCATCCTTGAAGTCGACTCCCCAGCTGCACGGCAATGTGCAGGCAGGCTGGGCCAGAGCCCCAGGGACTGCTGGCAGCAGACCACTACAGGTGACTGTCCTGCCGTGCCCAGGAAGGTGTCTGGTGGCTGTTTTGTCTGTTGGTGCCAGCAGCAGGATGAGCCAGCATTGATCCTTCCAGGTTGATGCCCTGTGACTGTGCCACCTGCTCTGCACCCAGCGTCGCAGGCTGCAAATACAACCAGGCAAGGCGGAGGACGAGGGGAGTCAGGCAGATCTCCCCCATGGGCAGAGAGGCAGCCACAGCACAGTGCCCTGATGTTCCCTGTGGGAATTTCAAGGCGCCTCTCAGAAGGGTGTGCTGCAGGGGAAACTGAGGCACAGTGAGTGCAGGGCTTCCAGGAAGCTGCCAGTGGAGGAAGAGCTCATCTGCCACTCCCTGCGTCGGGCTCTCCTTACCACCCTGCCCTGACAGAGCTCCTGGGGCGACACCTGCCAATCTCACCTCTTCCAGGGGTGAAAACTGGATCTGCAGGTCATACCACTCTCTACCATAGAGGGTTCCCTCCCGGGCCTTCCACTGAAAGACACGGGAATCATCCTTCGCAGCCTGGAGCTCCTTCTGACGCACGGCCGGTGTCAAATGTTTGTCCACCTGAGCACAGAAACCAGTCGTGTGAGGTCTCCTCGGTCTGAGAGGACAGAGCCTCGGTTCCTGGAGTGCTCCGAGATCCTGTCCCGGTGCTGAGAGCACCCACAGCAAACCTGGCGTGGCCCCCACCATCTAGAACTGGAGGGACAACCTGCAGGCAGGGCAAGCAGATGGGGAGCCACCGTCCTGTCCTCAGAGGAGGAGGAGGAATGGGTGAGGATGGCAGAGAAGCAAAGCGTCAGCCGATGGAACAGGTCCAGGCAAAGCAGCCTTGATCTGGACCCTCAAAAGCTTCCTCAAACACGCTGTAGCCCAAGTGCTCAGGCAGCCACAGGCACAGAAAAGGCAGGAGGTGCAAAGAAAACCCGACCACAACGTTCCGTGTTACGTTCGCCTGTGCTTTTACCTTCTTGGCAGGTTTGTTGACAGTGAGGAACCATTCACAGGGCACGCTGAACCGGTTGTAAAGCCGGACTGTTTCGTGCCAGCACTGCCCAACCTGGACATCAGGGAACTGGATTCTGTTCCTGGAGAGGCTGAGCAGCAGCTGAATCACAGTGGCACAGAGGCGGATGTGCAGCGTGGGGCCTTTCTTTACCTGGAGAAGGACAAAGAGTTCAGCTGAGAGTCCAGGTGACATGTGCTGCTGTCCCCAGCCTGCTGCCTGCCCCCAAAGCTGCGGTACCTTGATGGGCAGGAGCACATCCACCTTTCCCACGGGCAGGTTGGCACTTGCAAAGCTCACTTGAAACAGTTTGGTGGCTCCGTAGATCAGGAACTCCACGGGCTCCAGGTATACGCTGAAACCTTGAACAGATGAAAACAAAGCAGCTGAGATACACAAGCAATATGAAATGTATCATAAGCATGTTAAGGCCATACGAGAGCCCTGCTGGGAGCCCTGGGAAAAACCCCACGCTGTGCTGTTCCCGGGACAGAAACTTAGAGGAGACACCTGAGCAGCCCTCAGACACAGCGAGCCACTCTGTGATGGAAGTGCAGATTTGCCTCCAGACCTCTTTTGGAAGCATACTTCGATCCACCAGAGAATCAAACAGGCTATTTCCTCAGTAAAGGCTGAACACAAGAGCTGTGAGAGTGTGAACTCCAGACAAAGCACTTTCCAACCACAACAGATCCCATCTGTTTGCAACACCCCCAGAATGCCCAAAGAAACTTCATGCCGATGGGAACCAAAGGCAGAAGATGCTGGGAGATGACGAGGGTAATCAGCCCATCAGGCCCCTTCAGGGAAGCGTCAGGGCAGTCACAGGCAGGCCAGGTCCCTGGGCACGGCTGGCCAGGAGAATTCTGGCCCTGAAGCTCCCAGCAGGAGCACTGGGAGGAAGAAGCTCAAAAAACCTCCCCATGTGCAGTGGCTTAAGCTAATCTGTCTGAGACAGCTCCTTGCAGCCCACAGGAATCCTCTCTAGCACTGGTTACCTGTGTCACGCAGGGCACGTTCATCGGCCCGGATGGTCACTGGGAACCTCCAGGTGTTGGTGATCTTCACAGTGCAGCTTTTACTGTAACCCTGAACGACAGTGCCCATGTCCAGGATGTACTCGGGCAGCTCAACTCTGGAAGGAGGAGTAAGGACAGTCCTTAAACAACAGCGGAGCCACATGTTTAAGTGGATGGAAGATTCAAATAAAGTGGATATTTCTGTACTCACTGCTGTAAAAACTCAACCCAAGCCTACAAAACCCAAGGCCTGACCACCTGGCAATGACTTTGGGAAGTTATGGGGAGTGCAGGTCCTAGGTTTCATCAGCTTCCAATGGGACCCGAAAATAAAATTAGTTTTAAATGGACTCTGGTCACAGCTCCTCCACTACAAAAAGTCAGTGTAGGTAAATCCACTGGACCTCCAGTGGTCTCAGTGAAAACGCTTCTCCTGGTGCACAGCCCAAGCCTGAAACTGCTTCCGAGCCTTGGAATAAGATTTGAACAGGAAAACTTCATTGTTCTGCAACCAGGTCACATGAAGGATCTGTTTTGCAAAGCATCTTCTTCCTGAACTGGAGCCTCCCATGCCCAGGCAGCATCATGAAGGAGCAAAGGGAAGGACCAAGTTACCCAGATAAGCCCTGCCAGCCCACCAGCATCAAAGCCACCTTTTGCTTAGGGGGCTCTGTCAGTCAGAACCAAGAGAACAGCTTGGAGTTCTCTTTCTGAGCTGGTCAGCAGGGACAGTGTCTGTGCTGTCTGGAAGGGCTTGATGGTCTGCACTGGGTCCCCTCAGCTCCAAGAATGGGACCTTGCACCTGTGGGGAGCTGAGCAGCTCCAAAGCTCAGCGCAGCACTGGGGAAGGGAGGACAGTCAGCTGCTCACGAGCTATTGCTGTCACAGCTACTGGGGTCAGCCCCTTTCTGAAATGCCCACTGTTCCCAGCTCTGCATGCACAAGGAGCTCTCGGGAGCAGGTGACACTGCTGGGTGTTGCCCTCAGGGCATCTGCAGAGAGGGAACAGGAGTCCCTACTCACTGGACGAGCTTCTGAGGAATGTGCTTGTCAAAGATAGTGTCCTCTGGGGGGCGGGAGATGAGGACTGGCTGCAGCTCCAGAGCATCCTCCTTTATCAGCATCTGCTCCATCTCCATCCTCAGCCAAGTGTTTGCCTGAGGGAAGGGAAGGCAGTGGCTGGTTAGCAAAGGCCCTTCCCAGGACCCAGGCTTGTATCTGAAAGAGGATCCCACCCTGCTCTTGTTGAGAGGGGGAATGGGGTCCTCCTATCTGACTGCTCAGTGTCCGTGACACATTCTGCTCTCCTAGCCAGGATCTTCTCTCCAGGGAAATAACTGCAGTATCTGTGCCTTCCCACCCACTGCTAGAAAAGGTGATCTGGCCAGACAGACAAGCTAGCAACCTTCCAGAGCTTCAGGTATTTGCCTGTCCCCAGCCAGTGCCAAAGCAGCTTGGACAAAAGCTGCCTAGAAAAGGGAACCCCAATCAAGCTGGTGCCTCTTGGAGTTGAGCACTGCCAGCACAGTCCCAGGGCACAGTCAGGCTGCTGCTACTAAGGTCTGTAAACCTGCTAGGGCTTGATTTGGGAGCAACAAACTCCCCAGCAAGGGGAGTAGCCGGGAAGCTTGGTACATCTCCAGGAGAGACCACGACCAGAGGTGGGGCAACGCTGAGCTGATGCATGTTCGTGGGCAGGTGTGGGCAGGGAGGTCCCAAGTGCCAGCAGGGCACTGAGAAGCTGTTGTGGGGTGTTGTGGGGTGCCAGGGCCTCAAGTGACATGGGGAGGGTGGCATGTGCCAAATGGGACTGCAGCTGTGCTTACCACAATGCCAGGGCCCTTCGCGTGTCGCTTCCTGATTCGAGCCTTCCTCCAAACACTTGCTTTCTTGTCCTGTTTGTCTTTTTTCAGCTTTTCTTTTGCCTGTTTCAATAGTCTCTCGTATTTTTCACTTCCTGAAGGAAGAAAACATTCACAAATAGAAGTGTGGGTGCAGTGCCATGCCATTTAAGCTGAGAAGTTCCACTCCCCCAAAGGCTGGTCTCTCCCAGAAACAACCCATCAATGGAAAGCCATCTCTGGAAAGTGGACGCTGCTGCTTGTCTCTGAATCCTCATGTTCACTCCCACCCATCTCATCCCCTGCAGTGTCATGCAAATCCAACCCTGCCAAAAGCCCTGCCAGTCTCTCTTATAGCTTTCCCAAGCTTTTCTGTCTAGCCATCTTTCCAGGCCTCTGACGGAAGTGCTGGCAAGAGCTGAAGGATGGTTACTTGGACAAAGCCTACATGTGCTTGTCTGCTCAAGACTCAGGAAGCAACCAGAGGGGTGAGTGTTGGTCTGGCAGCCCTGCAAACTCCAGGCTTGGTGGAGATGGGTGTGAGCTGCCCTCTGGGCATTACAGTAGGGAAAAACCCCAGTGAGGACTTTGCTGGGGAGCAGATGGGCACTGCTCACCGTTGATGCTCCAGGGCAGGTCCAGACAGATCCCGGCAAAGACCGCCTCTCCTTTCAGGGAGATTTCTACCGGTTTCAGGTGACCCACTTGAACCTGGAAAGTCCTGCAGAAGACTCCTGGCATTCCTGGCAGGTAATAGAGCTTCAGCACCTGCTCCTTGCCAGGTTCAATGGAAGCCTGCAAGGGACAGGAGAAGAGGGAGGCAATGCATTAAAGAGGGTGTGATGGAGAAAGGCTCAGGCCATAGACAGGCTAAGAAGACAGGTTCTCTCTGGAAGAAAACATCAGATCACATCACCTTCTAACTTCCTCGCGCCCAAAAGCTCGAGCCTCCAAGGCGAGGGTGCAGAGGGTGCAGTGTGTCCTTCCCAGGGCTCCTAAGGCTGCACCCCCAGCAGAGCCTGCCCTGTGCTCAGCGTGAGCACGGCTCTGCTGCTGACAGGGTTTGCCCTCTGCCAGTGAGAGCCAGGCTGAACAGGTAAAAGCTCTTTTGCCACCACTGTGGAAGAGGAGTGAAGTGCCCACGCTCTCAGCAGGGCCAGCAGCTCCTGTCACCCCTTGTAGAAGACAGGCAGGAAGAAATGGGAAAGCCAATCGGCTTCCTCTTCCCATGGCAAAGAGGGACAAAGACAGGAACACTGCTTCACCTCAAAGACATCCAGGCAGCACTGAGAAGCTGGGACAGTGGTGGGATGCTCCAAATTCCTCTCTTGGCTCTTCCAACCTTGCCTGGCCCCCTCACTGCCCCAAAAAGCTGCTCCAGAGCAGCACAGCTGGGGGGAGGGAAGGACCAGCACAGGGGTTGCGACAATTTCTGGTTGAGGAGTTTCAAGCCCAAGCAAGGAATTTGTAAGTGCTGCTTAGTGCTGGCACAGGGGAGGCACAGGCAAGGAATTTGTAAGTGCTGCTTAGTGCTGGCACAGGGGAGGCACAGGCAAGGAATAAGTCCTGTCTGATCCCACAGCTGGGGTAGGTGACCCTCAGAAGAGCCTCAGTGCCAGCACAGCCACAGAGCTCAGCAGTCGGGGGCCAAGGAGTGACCAGCGTGCTCGTGCCTCCTGCCGGTGGCTGCCCTGGGATGGCAGAGCCAGTCGCCAGCCAAGGCCACAGGGAGTCTGGCAGGATGGCACTTGCTTGACCTTCTCTGCCCCCAGCAGCAATTGCTTACAGCCCTGTCTCTCATGGCTGGGTTTGGTTTTGTTTTCCCCTCTTTTTTCTCTTTAACCCTCTCCTTGGCCACCTGACACAGGGCTGGGGTCAGTCAATTGTGCCACTCACTGTGCTGGGCAGGACCACGAGCACACCAGGCAGAGGCTTGTCTGCAGTGCCAGTGCTGGGGCTCTGTACCATGTAGGTGAATCCCATCTTCCCGTTGTTCTGCAGGGTGACCTCTGCTTTGGTGACTTCATTAAAGAGCTGGAGAGAGGACAGAGGAATGGGAAGTTACAGACACAGGCCTGCTGCTGGGAATCTCCTTCCTCTTTCATGGGGTTGAAAGCAGACACACTGCAGGAGCAGGGACTGGGAACAAGCTATGGGCACTTGGGAACATGGGGAACCCCCAGGCACAGTGACCTGCACAGGAACAGAGTTCTGGCAGCATGCAGAGGGGCAGGAACAACCGTGGGAGAGCCAATAATAAATGAAGCAGGGGACACAGGCCCTCTGCACTCTGAGGGGTCACCAACAGCCAGGAGAAACAAAGGAGGTGGCATCAAGGCATTCCAGAAGAAAAGACAGCTGCATGCAAGTATTGGCAAGCAACACACCAGCCAAAAGGGAGACAGACGGGGCACCAAGACAGGGACAGCAGCTGGAAAGACCTGTGGACTTTTAACTGAGAAGTAGTAAAGCAGGGATTATTCTCGGACATTCTCTCCAACTGCAGTGACCGGAAGCCCAACCGGGTTATTTTGGGGATTAAGCAAGAGCATTAAACAAGAGCATCTCGTTGGAGCTCAGGCTTTACGAGTGGATCAGCAGAGGGATTTCTCAGGGACATGTCCCTCTGGACATCCCCACTGGGATCCTGCTTGCTCCAGGAGGCAGCATTAGGTACCCTGAAGATAAAGAATTCCCAACATTTTGGAGGGGGGTGGAGATGGCCATTACAAAGCAGTCTGGATGCCAGACATACCCCTCCAAGATTGTACTTCCAAGCCCCAGAGCCAACAAAGGAGCTGGGAAGGGGAGAGAGCCCTGGGCCGGGCTGGGAAGCAACCTGCTGGTGATGGTCCCAAGGCAGCAGCTCTGCCAGGAGAAGGGGGTAGTACCTGCAGCCCGCAGTCAATCTCCTCGACGCTCAGGTGGTAGGTGAGGACTGAAGTCTCCCCCCTCAGCTCCACCTCATAGGTTGGGCCTCCCTCCACCTGGCACAGCACCGTGACACGGGCGATGATGTTGGCATGGCCAAAGAAGGTGAAGGGCACCTGCTGGCTCTTGCCCGGCTGCAGCACACCGGACACCGGCTGGATGTCAAAAACCTGCAGGAGGGGAGGAGGGATCGAGTCGTTGAGCATGGAAATGGGTGCAGAAGAGCAGCTGTGGCTTGGAGCAAAGTACAACCATAGCTGGAGGGGCCTATTCCTCAAACACCAGCCAGAAGCATCCTAATCTCATCCGGCCTCCATGCCACTGACCAGTGGAGGGAGCATGGCCAAAGTCTTTTGCCATACTCACTGTTCAATGCATTAATTAATACCAGACATTAAAGTAAACTGGGATGTCTCCTGGCAGCAAAACATTCTCTCTGTTGCAGAACTTGCCTTTAAAACCAGTTTTTACCGCCTTCAGAAAAGCAAGAGACTCAGAGGTGAGAGCTCTTGGAGCTGAGGGGAGGACTCCAGCCCAGCTCATCTGACTCCTGAGGCTTTTCCCTCTCTCTGACTTACATGCTGCTCTCTCAAGGTGCTACACCAAATGCTCCTGAAACATATCCTGTTGAGCACCTGATGAGGTACCAGGGGAGCAGTGCCCTCCATGGGTGCTGCACAGGGAGTTCTGTAGCTCTGGGGGCAACAGACCTGCTTGCCACGCTGAAAACGTGCAAGTGAGAGAGATTCCCACTCACCTCCTCCGCTCTGAAGCCAGGGGGCTTTACCTCTGCCGACTGCCCAGACCTCTTCGTCTCTACTGAGCTCCAAGGCCCTGCAGCAGTGTATGGTGGCACCTGGAAGACAATGGAAAGTGGCTTTTTCCATTCCAGGACACAGCCACCTTGCCAAGTCTCACTCTAGAAAAGGCAGCTCTGGGGCCATCACTGCAATGCCGGCTCTTGGGTGAAGGCAGAGACCTGAAAATGGGTGGTCTAGCTGGGCTGGGAAGGGGGTACATGGAGATCAGGATTTGGCATGGCTTGCTACAGGAAGGAAACTGGAAGCCTTCTCATCATGATGCAGAAAAGCCTCATTTTACATTGTAAAGGAAACAAGCCAAAAAATCCCAAACTCATCATAGGTCTGTAGGATCGGAGTGGGCTTCTCCAAAGAAAAGTATCCTATTTCTCCCTCCCCAGATGCCCCATGTCCAGCCACTGGCCCTGCTGCCCAACCCACTCTCAGGGCACAGAACAGCAGGGCAGCAAAAGGGGAGGTCGGCACGAGCACAGCTTTTTGGTGGCAAGCTGGGGGAGGCAACACAAGTGGCAGGTGCACAAGAAAACCCACCTTTGCTTCTGGGGAGTCCTCTGAATGTGAGGACTCTTCAGAAGAATTCTGCTCTGTTTCCAGGGAGTCCTCTGAATCTGATGACTTTTGGGAAGAGTTCTGCTTTGTTTCCAGGGAGTTCTCTGGATCTGATGACTGTTCAGGAGAATTGTCCTCTGTTTCCAGTGAGTCCTCTGAATCTGATGACTCTTTGGAAGAATCCTGCTCTGTTTCCAGGGAGTCCTCTGAATCTGATGACTCTTCGAAAGAATCCTGTTCTGTTTCCATGCAGTTCTCTAAATGTGATGTCTGTTGGGAAGAATCCTGTTCTGTTTCCAGGCAGTTTGCTGAAGGTGATGATTGTTGAGAAGAGTCCTGCACTGCTTCCGGGGCTTTGGCTGGTTCCTGCACACTTCCAGGCCTGAAGTACCTCCTTGAATAACGCCCACACTCAACACAGCTGAACGTGACCATTTGTGGTTGGGGTTTGAATGTAGGTGGGGAAGGTATGAACCTGGAAAATAACGTAACCATGATCATGGACCTGCAGTGGGAGGGAGGGACACCTGCACGAGCAATGCCTCGTCAGGATGCAGCCCCCGGGTGGGTGCAGGTGTGGTGAGCTCAGAAAGGGTGTGTCTCAGAAAAGGAGAAGGAAGGGGAAGGTAGCAAGATGTTCAGCATCAGCTCAGGTGCTAACTAGCTCTTTCTGTGATGTGATTTGGGACTTTCTGGGCATCCTCCAGTGCTTCCAGGCCAAGGTTGGGAATGCTGCAGAGAAGGCAGCAAGGAGAAGAGAGCTGTTTCTCTGCTTGCAGAGAGGACCCATCCCAAAGTAGAGGGGCCAAAGGGCTGTGAAAGTGCTTCCACCAGCACTGTGGAGGTGAGACTAGGAGCCCTTCACCAAGGTGGTCACTGCCTCAGGCCACAGAGGTCTGAGAAAGCAGATTTCTCCACCAGCTTTCCTTCCCAGAGGAAACCAGGAGGGGGACTACAGTAACACCAAACTCGTGGAAAACGCCTATTCCCTGAGCATCCAGCCTGACCACGGCCGGTCAGTGTTATTCCACAAGGGAAAGTCAAAAGCAGGCAAACAGCTTTGGTCTTTGCAAAGTACAAACATCATCATGGCTGGGCTTCACGAACAAAGATTTGGGAAGGGCTCTACCCACGTTTGTTGCAAGCACGCTGGTGGCTGAAAAGGCCAATACGAGATAGGCATGTCCGGTTGCAAAAGGTGCAACAGAAAGACTCCTTAGATGGTATATTCTGCAAGACACGATTCTTTCTGCATTGCCTTTTCTCCTCAAGGGTGATCCTGCGTGCTTTCTCAAAAGCATCAGCAGCGTTATAGATGGTGTGTCTCCAGGTCTCTCAATTGGAGGCCAGAGTAGACCAGTTATGGTGGTCAATACGGCCAAAAAGTACAAACAGGACCCCAGGAAAAAGAGCTTCCAGGAGAGGGCAAAGGTGCACATACCCTGTCGGGTACTCCTTGCTGTCCATCTGGAATGACCAGTGGTAGTGGGCAGGAATTGGGCTGTAGTTGGTCATCTCCAGGTAACGCACTTGTTCTGTGCCACTCACGATGCAACCAAAGTCCAGTGCTTTGGTCGGGATACGGAGATTCGGGAAGTAGACCTCTCCCCGAACGGTGATCTCTTCCTCATGAGGATGTTCCCCAAGCTGGATCTTCATAGTCTTCTCTGCTACCCAGCTGATCGGATCCTTTTCATAAGCTGGGTTAAAGCTGATGGAGAGATGAAGTTCCTGCCCTGCCTCCATCTTCACAGGCTGCAAGGAGACAAGGAGTGTCAGTCACCCACACGATGAAGTCCCAAGGTCTGACAGCATGAAACCGTAAACGCTCAAAGTGTGACCCCAGCATGGCCTTTCCAGTCCACTCTTCAGTTCTTTACAAGGGAGGGTCTGACTGCAAGCACCACACTCCGGTGGGGGATTCTCAGGCTCCTGTTTCTGTGCTCAGCAGCAATACAAGAGGATGGGGTGCTCTCCAGGAGACACCTCTGCTGCATGGCTTGCCCACACCTGGCTGCCTGCTCCCTTCCCCTCGTATCTTAAGAGCCAGGAGGGATCTTTCCAATTCAGATGAGTTTTTGCTTCCTTCAGCAGCTCTGCTGACTCAGTTCACAGTTCAGGCCAGTCCACTGCTGACTCTACGGAATAAACTTCTCGACTTAGGACCTCCCAACAGAAGGGCACCACCACAGCCCTCCCTCTTCAAAGCCCACTGGCAGGAGGGTCCTTGGCTGCTCACCTGGGCCTCTGCAGGGAGGGGCTGCTGGTCTGCAGCACAGATTAGGAACGGCTGCTCCAAGTCCAGCAAAA
>NW_016690563.1:66951-106476 GCF_001604755.1 Lepidothrix coronata
CCACAGACCTCCTTCCCCTTCCAACGCATTTCACATTTTTCAACCTCAGAAGTGCATACATCTCTATTTACTCTTCTTCTTTGATTCTAAACCTTCCAGGACATTTTTCTCTAGAGCTGATTCTTTTCATGTTTGGAAATTACAGCCTCCCCTGGCAGACAAGGAAACACTCCCATGTACAGAGGAAGGAATAGGCCCCTGAGAGGAGGCAGCTGCTTGAACAAGATCAAAGGCAGAAAGTGACCCCAGAACGTTTGTCTCCTCTCTTGGGCAGAACAGCACAAGATGATCTTCCCTCACATACAGTCATTTCTCACAGCCTTATTGGCTCCAGCAGCCTCCTAGAAGCAGTGATGCCAGCCAGAAGAGAAAAGCAAGCAGGATTTGGCCCATGGTGGAGATCCTGCAGCAGCCCAAGGTCAACTTTGAACATTCCATGAACATGTGGCCAGCCAGAAACCTCAACAGTCCCTCTGCAATGTGTGTCCTGCTGCCTCTGCTACAGGCACATGGTGTCTATAACCTCAGAGCTATGATCAGCCTAAGCTCCTTCTTCTTGTTTGTGCATTGTGGTGGGCTTCTTGCATGGTGCAGAGAAACCAGACAGAGTTTGGTAAACTAGTTCTGGATGTATTGATATCAAACAGCTGCAGTGCCAGAGCACTCCATAAATCAGTGTGGCATCAAGCAGAGCACAGGCAGGCATCAGGGAGAGCTGAAAAGCTTCTCGTTACATTCAAACTGCCTGTTCCCAGAATTCAGTGCTTCCATGGAAGCCTGGGAACCTGAGGAGAGACCCAAAACCACAGAAACTAAATAATGCAACATCCTTTCCAGACACCTTGTGGGAATGATAATGCAGAAGTTGGGATCCAGAGACTAAAGGGCACCTGCTTTGCCTCGGTGTCATAATCACTGCAGTTGGAGGATGTGGGTGGCTCCTTAGAAGCAGGTGAGGCTTGGGGAAATGCACACAGTTGTACAATAGAGCTATACCATAGAGCATCCATACCAACAGCAGAGAAGGCAAAGACACACAGCAGATGACAGGTTTTTCCTCACCAGCCTGAGGAATTCACAGGAATCTCTGGTTTTCCCAGCTTCCCTACAGCACTGGTGTTCAGACATCACCGTGCATTGGAGGATCCTCAAAAACCTCCCTTGACAGTGAGCACAGAAACTGGCATTTCTCTCCAGGTGGTCATGGTCCCCCTCAGCAGTGCAGCCGTAGCTGCAATTCTACTTTGAGGAAGTTAAAAACCAGTCTCATCTCTAAAAACATCCTCACTTACTTTACAAAGTGCCTCAGGAAGGGTAAAGAGGGCTGTTAACACAAGCACCCCCCCCCCATGAGCTCTCTCGCTGAGCCATGCAGTAAATGCCAGGATGCAATCCAGAGACTTACCTTCTCCACACAGAAAGTGATTGTTCTGGATGATATTTGCACCGTGGGAGAAATGAACTTGCAGGTGACCTTTGTCTTGATTATCTCTTTCTTTGTTATCTCTGGTCCCACGGCTGCCTCACACACCAGCTTCTCCTCCACTTCCTGCATGCAAGAGTCACTTGTCACCAGTGCTGCTGGCAGGGTGTCCAGCAAATGCCCTGCATTGGCTCCTCACCCCCCACGGGCCACAAAGTTACAGACACTGCCCCCTTTTCTTCCTATGCTGCAGCCTATTTCTTCTGCGCTCCAATGGCCCTAACACTGCACCCCAACAGCCACAAAAGGCACTTGTGAGACACTCCCTTCACAGGGCTTCTCTTTTGCCTCCTGCTTACCCTAAAGAAACCACCTGACACTTGTTTAATTCACTTTCTGCTTGGGCTCCTGCTTTAAGTGTAACCTATTTTCTCTGCCCTTCCTTTGTGCCTCAGCAGGTGACACTGTTTGCCCCCAAGGAGCAATACTTCCTTCAGCCCGTATTTTGGGATCAGCATTGCGGTTTGGTAGCTATGGAATCACAAAAAAGCCTTAGCAGCTGATGGTGGCCAGCAAGGAAAGCCACCAGTGCTGCCATGGAAACCTGTAGCCTTAAACTGTCTTGAAGGCCCTCGCTCATTTTCCCAGGCAAATGTCAAGGGGCTGCAGGAGAAGCCCCACTGGAGGGGACCTGATGGGGAAGGCTCGGCCCTTGGCAGGGACCTCACCTGGACAGTGCTGGAGAAGCCTTCCAGCACCAGCTCCATAGTCTCGCCTGGCTGCAGATACATCCCCTGTGGCCGCAGCTTAAATACGGGAGGGGTGGATCTCTGGGAAGCATTTCTGCCCTTGGTGACACTGAGGGCAGGGAGAGGATGACGCTGTCGAAAGGTGCTGAAACCTTCTATGCCCCAGTACAGCCGCTGGAACTGCTGCCCCTTGTTTGTCACGTTGAACCGGAAAATGCAGGGAACGAGGCTGGAGGAGAAGCAGAGATGGAAAAGGTCATGGGAGCTGCTATTTCCCTGCAGTCAAGTGCTCTCAGCAAGCAATCTGAGATGTTAACAGCTTGGAGACCGTTCTCATTTCCCGCTCTTAACATGGACCAGAAATAAAGTCTGATGCCTTTCTGATGTCGTCATTGCAAAGAGAAATCGGTTTATACTGACAATGTAGTATTTCCACAGCTTCCCTCACCACAAGGGACTTCCTTCATCACCGTGGGCTTTTTCCCTCACCATTCTGGGCTTCCCCTAATGGATCCAGACTGAAACCATCACTTTGAGAACACTTCACCTCCGAGAGGGCCACAAGAAGAGAATCAATGGGATGTCAATGGAAGCCATGCAGAGGTGATATTTTCTCTACTTAATCTGTCTTTGTCATTCTTTTTCTCTCCCCCTTTCTCTCTTTTTCCCATTTCTTTCTATCTCTACCTCACATTTACTGTTAAATAAAAATCCGTACTACTGACTTTGGTATATGGTCTCATTTGCCCCTTAATTCGGGCAGAGGCGTCTCTCTAATAATTTAAGAAACCTGAGCATAACAACGTTTCTAAAGGAAGCTCTGGCTTCAAGGAAACAGCCAGGGCCTGGAGCACTGAAGAAGATTTAGCCTGAAAGCCTACAGCATAACTGCTCCTTGCTGAGCCAAGAGGAGAGGCAGGAGTTAAGAGATCTCTTACTTGAACTGGGGTTCCAAATTCAGCTCCGGAGCAAACGGTTTGTCAATGGCAATTGTGGTGCCAATGCCCACAGCCTGGATGGGGATGACACTGGTAAGGCTTTTCTCAATGAACAGCTTCATGCTGTCCTCAAATCTCCCTGTGTCACCCAGGTTTGCCGTGACAACCACAGGAACCTCAGCCTTGGCAGGGACCACTCCTTCCCTGGGTTCAATACTCCAGCATTTGCCACCCTGTAAGACAAGCCAAACATGCATTTAGGGTGGAAACCATGGACCCTGGTGACTTGTGGGGTGTGAGAAAAGGAACGACTACAGAGAGGAGGATAAAAATTGTAAAGCCTTCATTTCCCTAAATCTAAGCTACTGTGTCTGGGCAAGAGCAGAGCTTATACAACCTGTATTTTACCCTCTTTTAATCCATTTTAACAGACTTTTAAGTTTTGCCCAACCCAAGGGATGCTCCTTCTCAGGAGAAGGTTATTCCCCCTCCAATCTTTTCTCGGAGTGTATGCCAAGGGAAGCAACTTTCTCTCTTCTAACTTCCCCACAACAGAGCTGGGTTTTCACAAAGGCTCAAGGCTGCAGAAAGCCACGACTGCTCAAATCCCACCACAGCAGCCACACAGCTGGAGGACACTGCTGAGAGCCTGAAGACTAACTGCAAAACCGCTTGAGCAAAAGCCCAGCACCAAACTCCTTGCCCCTGAAGGACCAAAGCCCTGGCTTCCCACTGATCAGCTGCAAAGAGGTGCCCCGGAGCCCTCTGCTTTGGAAAAGTCAGCTCTAAATGGTTATAGCAGGGCAGGAAAACAGGAAGCAGAAAGAAAACTGCTCTGTGGGCATGGCCCAGCCTTCCCAAGCACTCTGGTCCTCTGCTTTCTCATGGACTTCCCTCTGTGGATGGGGTAAGAAAGCTGCAAGCTGCCCTGGGGAGGGAGGCAAGGCCTTCCACTGGGACAGCTGTACAGAAACAGCTCGGCAGGTCCCGGCCTGGTGTGAGCATGCAAAAACTATCATTTACATGCCAGCACCACCCATCTGAGGTGGCTTGCTCTCTGCAGGGGTGGAGAGCAGAATTTCATTATGGAGTTGAAGAGAGCTGCCCTGGAAATCCCTCACTTGGAGGTTACATTTACTCCTCAGATACCTGGGAAAGCAGCAAGTGGAAAACTCACTCTCCTCCTCCTTGGCCCAGGAGGCTGAGCCTGGACTCTCCCCCACCGCCTAATGCTTTATCCACAGACACAACCACGCCCACCGTGTTGGGGCTGCTTTCAACCAGCTCCAGCAGCCCAGCCCACTCAGCATGGAGGAGAACAAACTTCCTCAGCATGGAGGAGAACAAACCTCCTCCCAAGCCTGTTTCCAAGCCCCTCACAGACACCTCTGCAGTGGGGAGCACATGCCAGCCAGCCCAGCCCTGCTGGCTGCACCAGTTCTGCTGCACCAGCTCAGCTCCTCCTGCCAGGGGAGCAGCCCCAGCTCCTTCTGCCCTGTGCAGCCTCCACGAATTAAAGAGCCTTTCTCTGCAGCTGCTCTCCAGATACTCTGGAACGCTATGGAGGCCACAGGCTCCAGGGGTGCACAACCTCCACAGCTGTATCTGTGTGCAACAGCCCGGCTGCTCTGACACCCAGGAGGGGGAAACTCCTCTCCCCACCCAGAGCTTGAGGACAGACCTCACACCCTGGTCTCTACCATTAACAGCAGTTTGGCACAAAGCAAATGTAGATGGTATGAGGAAACCATGGGGAAATCCTTGCCCTCTCAGGAGCAAAGGGCCACAGGCTTCTCTTCATCTCAGAGCTCCAAAAACGTGACTTGCACTGCTAAATACCTTCCACAAAATAAAGGGAGAACTTGTAACCACAATCCAAACTCGCTTCTGCCCCTACAACTCTGCAAACTATTTCACTGAAGGTTGTCCCAGCTAAAACCACCTGCAGAGCCAGGCTTCTCTTGCCTTGGATGGAATCTCTTGTCTCCTCTCTCCCACAGAGTGATATAGAAACCTTACATATAAAATCCAAGTCCTGGGCTGCTGCTGACCAGGGAGTTTCCCTGGAAAACGGCCCCACAGACACTTACGATCTCTGCTCTGAAGGCTGCAGGGATGAGACCCAGATTGCACAGCTGGAGAGTTTGGGAAGTGTCCTGTATCACTTGGATCTTGCCGAAGTTTATCTTATTCACACTTGCATAGACAAGCGGTGTCTTTCCAGTACACATTAAATGCATTTGCTGTTTCAGGGAGCAGGTAAGAGAGATTTAAAAAAAACAAACCCACACAACAGGGAAAGTTAAGAAAGCTTAAACAGCTCAGTCGCACTCAAGTCACTTCTCTAGGGACAGATGTGATGCTCCAGCTAAAATGCTGACCTTTTAGGCAAACATTTGACATATTCCCCTCCCAATTAAAAAAGATTAAAGTCCGGGAAATGTTCAAAATGTAAACTGTTGGCCCAAAGGTAAAAGCTTTGCAAGAAATCTGTAGTTAAAAACAGTCTGACAGTTAAACAGCTGGTTACTCTGGTGGGGAGAAACCCTGCTCTTTAAAGGAAGCAGCCTGATAGTTATGAGCAAGCGTTTTTGTTAAAAGTCAGGCTCCCCTGCACAGCCTGCACTGCCTGGCCTTCCTGCTGACTGGTTTACATGCACAACGGCAATGGCCCGGCTTGAGATGTTTGGTGCCATCCAGGGGATTTGGCATCATCATTTCCATTTACTTGAATATAAGTTTAATTCCCTGCGACCACTTTTCAAACATCAGCCTTCCTTTCTGACACAGAAAGCTGAAGGTTCCCAGAAATCCTCCTTTTGTGTTCAGAGAGATGACATTTTAAAAGAGATGTTTCCACAGTTACCAGCATTTTAAATGGAAGATTAATAAAATAAAATAATCCTCAATTTCAGCTTAGATGAACTATGTGCTGAGATTACTCCCTAGGAGGACTCCACTCTTCCTCTTTTTGCAGCATAAACTGTTTATGCCACCAATGCATTCTGTCCTTGTCCACACCAGCCATATATGACGAGTCCCTGCTTTCCCTGGAAGAATCCCTGTGCACTCCACCCCCCCCAGGATGAGCTGCACAAAGGCACACGTCTCCCCTCGCACTCACCAGTGGGGATCTCTCCTTCCCGAACACGGCAATATCCACCGGGATGGAATGAGCACCCACCGCCTGGACTTCAACTGTAATGGGGATCTCCACCACATTGTGACCCTGGATAATCCCACACGGCTTGGGGCTGGAGTACCACAGAGCAGCGGCCTCTTGGTGTCTCTAGAGGGACAGAATCAAGTGCAACTTCAGAGGCACCTTTAAACTCCTTAACATCTACCACAATGGCAACTCACACACGTTTTTTAAAAATCCCCAGGAAAAAGCTGAAAGGCACAAAAAACGATGCAAGAATTGTTGGGGCTTAGTATCCTCAGGGGGTCCAACAGCTGCTGCATCCACAGACACCCACTCCTGTGCTGGCAGCCTCCTTGCAACAGCTTTTCACAACCTTCTAAGATCTCTCACAAGAAAATACCCCAAACACTAGACTATAAACTGCTTCCTGAAGAGGTTAAAATGATTCCTGAAGTTGATATTCAGGTAGGTTCCTATTTAACTGCTTTCTATAGTTTACATTCAGGTAGAATCCTGTTCTCAGCACATCTTTAAGTCTGAATAGAAAGCAGCAAGGTCTTCTCCAAACCCCATTTGTCCATAATAAACCCCTCAGTAGTATTTGAGAGGAGGAGGTGAATGAGATGCCAAACCTGAGGGAGAACTCTGTAGCATCCTGGAAGGGGGCTCGGGTTCACAAGGGTCAGCGTCTTCTGGCAAGGGACCTTTGCAGAGCACGGTCCACAGTCGAGGGTGGAGGTGAGCAAACGCAGCTCAGGAACGACACATCTGGGCAAAGAGATGACCCCGAGGGAATGAGAGATACTGAGAGAATGGAGAGCATTTACCCCGCAGAGCATGGAATGGAGCATAAGACATTTTTCACTGTCCAACAGACGTTTAATACCTCTACAGAGATAAATCACTTGTCACATCTTTCCACTCAAACACGTCTTGTCAAGGAGGAGCAAACCCTGAGACTCAGCACTGCAGAGGCTGCCAAGTGCCTGGGCAGAGCACGGGCCTTGTCCCACAGCTGCCTCAGCCCCTCCTTTGCCCAAGGAGGCTTGCAAGGACTCCCCCAACAGGCCCAGTGAGCCATGAGCTCTGGAGGAGCCTTCCCATTGAGGGTCAGTGCTCGCCAAGGCTCAAGGAAAAACAACTCCCTTCTCTTCCAGGGTGCTGTTGCCCTGTCAGAAAACTCAGCCGTTTGCCTAGTGCTGAGGGTGTGAGCCACCACCTGCCCTAGGGAGTGGGTGATCATCCTCCCAGTTCCTACAGCTCCCTTGCTGCTGCACCTCACGGGTCCCAGGTCTGTCCCCGTTGGCACTGGTGTTACAAAACTGCAGCCCAGGCACTGACTGGACGGCTCTGCCTGGGAGAGGGAATGGCACCAGGGAACTGCATCCCTCTTGTCATTAAACTGACACCCAGGGCAGCACCACAGGAGGGAATCTGGCTGCAGCAACAACATCTGCGTTAAGTCTGAGAACTGAGAAAGTTAATGCTCAGAAGAGCCAGAGGGAAGCAGGGAAACCTGAGCCCACCTGCCACATCAAGGACTACTTTCCCCTCCCACTCCTACCGTGAGCCCCTTTCCCACTGCCATGTGCCCTCGTTAACTGAGCCAGACCCCAGCTCTCAGCAGGCTGCTCACTGTGTCCCAAATCAATGCTGCAATGTGGTTGGAACCCAGCACAAGCCCACCTCTTGCAGGAAGAAGGACAGGAGGAGCTTGGGAATTTTTTACACCTCAAGCAGCAAAAGCCAGGCCAATAAATAATGTCATTCCTGTTCCCCAGAGAAAAAGGCCCAGGGCCATGCCTGGCTGTGAGCAGGGGTGCTTCTCACCACGGGCTGCTTTCCAAGCACTGCTCTTCTCCTACCTAGCTGGGCAGAACCAGCTTATTAAGCAAGCCTTCTCCTGGAGCTGCAGCCAGCAAACCCCAAGCAAGGCACTGTGCTGGTGGTGGGTGCACAGGGAAGGACGAGCAGCTGCAAGGAGAGCACTGGTACCTGGCTTTGAGGCACAGAGCCAACACCTCCTTGCCAAAACCATCCACGTCCACCACCATATCACAGTCGTATCGTCCCACATCATTGGAACACAGCGTGACCTGGTGGAAGAGAAGAGCAGCAAATACTTCCCTTCTCCCAAAAGCTCATTACCCACGTGTGGTCTTCTCCGGTTCTTGTTTCGCAGTAAGGGAAGGGAGGATTTTGCCTTAATTCTTCTGCTGGCCCATGCCTAGAGCACAGTCTCTGGGAGTAACACAAGCCTTCTGGCAATACTGAATTTGTTAAACACACCTTGCAGCTGTCAGGGCAGAGGTGGCTAAATTAAAGCATTATACATAATCATGTATAATGAGACTAAAGCTCTACTTACTGCTGTCTTCAAATTAGGGGCCCATTTTTCATTTGACTACAATAACATAAACGCAAAGGAAATGTGTTGACTTGGACAGAATGAGTTCAGCTTTTCAGCAGGAAGCTGAGGGCAAGGTGTGCTCCTGCAGATGCCGGGCAGTTGATGGCTGCTGAGTCTTTTCTTTCCTTACTGAGGATCCCTGCAGTGACCACAACTCATTCTGCTCCCCAGGAGAGGAGAAATGAGACCGGGAAGAAAAGCAAACTACTTTATACAGTGGCATCTCTCTAACAGCCACCTTCTGTCCTCATCCTTCCTCTGCCTGTTCTCAGTCAAAGAAGTCACACTCAAAACCAACACACGAATGGCTTCTGTTGACCATGTGATCTAAGCTTATGGTTTTGGAGACAAAATGGTGCTCCTTCAGGAACATTCCACGTAACCCAGCTCCGACACCACTGCAGATCCCTCCCTTGCAGAAGCTGAGAGCCGGCAGTACTAAAGCCCTCCCACAGCCCAGTGAGGCTTCAGCCCCACCTACTGACTCCTCCCCTACCCTGATCTCCCGGGATCCCTGGGAAGGGATGGTCCCTGTGCTGGGTGTTATGGTGAATTCCACTGGCTTCTCGTGACATTGAGTCAGTGTGCCTTTTTCCCAGGATGGGTGAGCGTTGTCTTTCGCTTGATCAAAGCTCCTAAGGCTGGGCTGTCCCTGGCCGTCCTCAGGAATGCGAAGGTGGAAGGTGATGGGCACCACGGAGGTGTTGATCAGGTGGCACGACAAGGTCTGAGGAAAGCCTAGGAAAATGACACAAATGACCATGTAGGCACCAAGCACTTTGTGATTTCTGGTGTGAATATCCTGGTAGGATGAAACTGTACAGCTAATTGAGCAGCTCAGCAAGCAATTAATCATCACTTGGACACTGATCCCAGGTTGCTGCCTTGGAAATGCCCACTCTTAGCCCTGCTGAACACCACAAGTTTCTATCTCTCTAACTGCTCCAAACCAGCATCATCAATTATTTCCACACACTGATGAGTGTGCATCCAGAGTGACCATTTACTCTGAAAATTCAAACCATAAAATTCCCTGTTAACACTGCCAACACTCTCACCATTTTCAAGATATAAAAGCACTGAGTTGTCATTGAGGAAAAGCTACAGCAAGAGAAAGGGAGGATGGAACAGGGAACTGGAACATGATGCAAAGCACCCCAATGCAGTTTCTTTAGGCAGGATCCTTAAGGTATCTCCTGGCTTGAGGCAACCAGACTGAGCACGTACAACTCACAGCCCACTTCACTAGAGGCAAACCTGAGGCTTGCTCTGAGATCAGTGATTAGGAACCATGTCTCACCTTTGCAAATGAGGACATCACAGACACACTGCACACTGGCTGGGATTGCTTCCCACAAGAGTTGACACCACTTTAGCTCTGAGACTTGCTTCCCGTAATGGAAAGCCAGGGATACAGCCACACCTGGTGGGGATGTCCTGCAGAGCCAGTACACCAGCCCACGGCCTGCTCTGCAGTGGACATGTGACTTGGCTGGCCAGCTCTGTGGGGAGGAGACATCTCCCAGGGCCTGCTTACCAAGCGCCATTTGAACCCAGATGGGGAGGAAAACCAACTGCAGGCACAGCAGGGAGCTTCTCCGTGCCCATCAACAGTGACCACTGCCCAGCTCCAGCAGTGACTCCAGCAGGGAGGCGGGAGGGGCACAAAAAGGACAAACACAGGTGTCCCAGTCTGGAATGAGATCAAGGTCACCAGATGCAGACAACAGTCAGCAGCACGGTTAAAAGAAGCAAAGATACAACAGCTGCCTTCAGCTGAGGAGGTCTTAGGAATGAAATCAGAGTAAACAGGATGAATCTCCTATAAGAGAACCATATTTGTGCCCGCTGCCTTTTCTGTTGTTTCATTTATTCAAAAGAAAACTAAGAAGGGGCTCAGGAGTGATACAGAGAGGGGAGGAAGCAGCTCAGGAAAGGTAATGAGTTTTCTTGAAAAGTCCATGAACTGCATGAAAACACAGAGGCATCCTGGGTGCAGAATGATAATGGCCCTTCAGTCAATCCACGACTGATTTCACATTTAAACTGTAGATCATCTCAGTAGAAAGCCTTTTGTGAGCCTGAGATGGAGAACCAGAACCGGCATTCCAATGGTGATGCTCTGGATGTTCAGCCAAAAGCTCTGTCAGCAGAGCTGGGTTTCTGCTGGGGAAGAAGAAGAAACCCACGGCTCTGAGGACACAGGTGCCTGAGGCAGAGCTATTGCTGGGGCATCTGACCTGCTCAGGGATAACGAGGTGCCCTCACACCACTAATTAGCATCCCACACTAAAGGTACATGGCTTAAGCTTCCTTCTCCTGCAGTCCCATCCCCGGGCCCTCCTGGGACGAGGACTTTTACGGTCGTTCTGCTGGCAAGGACTGGGAGATTGGAGCAGAAGAGGCTACGAGGGACACCAGAAAATAATGACTTTCTATTCCTTTGGTCCTTTCGGATCTCACGATGGCAAAATGCCACCAGCAGCCCTGGAGTTAACACCCTGCAGGCTGCCATGGAAGGGCACAAGTGACAGATGCTCTTCTGTTCAAGTGCTCCGTTTTGGCAAGGCACAGATCCCTCCTGCTGTGTCCAAGCCCAGGGAACACTCACCAAAGGAGACGTCATTGAAGTCGAGGCCACCTGTGCTGAAATGCAGGCTCAGTCCGGTGACATGGCCCCTGTGAGGACGAGGACAGTGGAGGCAACGGCTTGGTTAAAGGGAACTGCAAAGCCTTTGGCCGTCCTTCCGGCTCAGGTGGGTCAAAGCTGGTGTCAGAGCCCCGTGGGTGTCAAACCAGCCCCGCACCCTGTGCTCAGCACGGCGTCTGTGGGCACAGGAGGGAGCCAACAGCTGCTGATGGGGCTTAGGGCACCACAGTAGGCAGGGCATGCCCCCGAGGTGCTACTGGCCCCATGGAGGACCCTGTACACACACCCAGAGATGGCTCTGTGCCCTTGCCTTAGGAGAAAGACCGACTCACTATTTTTCTCTTGCAAAGTAATAACCTTTTTGTTATGTTTTATCCATTTCCCTTATGTTCTTGGTAAAATGGACTGCAGATTCCTTTTGTTTCTTTACTACCTTGATTTAGTGCCTCCCAACAGCGGCCCAGACACAGCCACCTCCAAAGCTCCAGAGCTCCCAGCATCAGCTTTCCTGCCTCCACCACATTACCCCACCAGCCCGTGGTTCAGACTAGCTGGGACAAGCCTTCATGCTGCTGTTGTGCTGAGAAGGGAGCTTTGCCTCTCCTTCATCACCCCTTCTCCCCTTGGCTGGGCGAGGATTATCTTTTGCAATGGCACCAGCCCATGGGAGGATGCCCAAGTCCTTGTGACAGTCCCTGCTGCTGCAGAGCTCCCCATCTCCCACCCCAGTCCCTTCCTGCTGTGGAAAGGAGGTCCCAGAGCACTCCCTGCACAGGACTCGGGAGCACAGCCTGTGCCTGTGCACGGGCACAAGGGATGATGGGAGGCTGCTGCTGCCCCTTCGGCACAGATCATTAACAGAGGATTTTAGAACCACTTCTTCTGGCTGCAGAATCACCCAGGCTGGCCCATCTCCAAAGCCCTGGGGGCCTTGATGGGCGCTCAGAGGGGACATCCGAGACCAGCAACTGCCCAAAGCTGATGCCTTCCCGCTGCCTGCCATGGCCAAGGCGGAGGGAGGTCCCTGCAGGAAGGAGTCACTCCAGCTCCTGGGTACCTGCACTGGGCAGAAGGCATCCCCACACTGAGGGGATGCCAACATCAGAGCCAAGACTAAGACCTCGGGCAACACCTTTTTTCTCTGCTCCACCACCAAATGAGGCAGGTGAGAGATGATTACCCAGAGACAGCTACAGACGTGCCCACCAAGCTCCCAGAGCCCTCCTCACCTGACAGTCAAGGACACAGGCTTAGGGGATTCCATCACGTTGAAATGGAATTCTTCCTCGAACTCCCCCAGGGTGCTAGAACTGAAGGAGATCTGGATGGGCTGGAGCCCATTGGGTGGAATGATGCCCTGCTGGGGCAGAAAGGTGAAGCAGGAGCCATGGGCTGTGGTTGGAGGGATGAGCTTGAAGGGAGCATCAATAGCTCCTTTGTTAACCAACATTGCCTGCAGCAGCAAGAAAGCAAAATGGAAATACATGAGCAACCTTCCTTTCTTGCAGAAGGCTGAGGTGCTTTCTAATAAACGATTAACCCCTGGAAAGGCAAAAGAGGCCATGTGCTGCTACGTGGCAGAAGCCAAAAAAGTACAACAGGAGACAAGTTCTGCCTTTGGGTTTTCATGCAAAGCAGCGATAACTTCACATAAGCAGAGTCACTCCTGGGTTATCCCAGGGACACGGAGCGGGTCACTCCTGGCCAGCATCACCAAGTTCATTCAGACCCGGCCTGAGGAGCAACGTGGGGCAGTTGCAGCCACGTAATGAATCCCCACAGAGCTGCTGCTGCTCCAGGGGTGCCCGATCCTGCCAAGGGCAGCACACATTCAGCTTCCATGGCAGCCAACCAGTTTACTGCGTGCAGAAGACACCTCAGAACGGTGCTATCACCAACTTCAGAACCTCTCCCCAGCTCTGCTAGGGTAGATTGTTTGGGTTATTGTATTTTTAATTTAATCTGATAGTTTCTTAGACCTTGCTCAGCCAAACATCTCAAGAAAGGATGAATGTGAGGTGCACACTCTAAAGAGTTGCTCTCTCACATCTCTACACAGCCTTGGGGAAACCCTGCCATTGCCATGGATTTATCCATCTGCTTTGGAATTCTTTCCCCAATTGTTAGCCTGGCAAAACCTGTCAGAACAGTTGAGGCAGAAGCAGAGGGATGTCCCTCATTTTGTAGCTTTGCAGCTGCTATTGAAAATATTCCCGTATTTCAACCTCTGCCTTGAAATTTGAAAACTACTCTCCTCTCATGTGTTACCTGTGTTACAAATTGCACTTGGGGATCCCATGCTGAGCTGAGGTTTACCTGCAGCGTAGCTGCTTAGGACAGCACTAACAGCATCATCTACTCATTCACCTTTTCTTGTGGCAATGGATTTGCCATATGCAGGACAGAAAAAGTCCTGTCAGATGGATTGGTGAGGAAAACAGCTCAAACATTATGGAGACAGAAGTTTTTACTGTGGTTCAAACATGTTTTCAAAATGCCTTTTTGTATTTTCTGCAGTGTCACTGTCTCCTTCTTCCCGACACCCCCTGTGAAGCTATTGTCTGACACAGAGTGTCCTGGGAAGGGGTTCTGAGGTGTTTCTCATTGGTCCCTTGTTAACCCCTTTCTATTGGTTGTTGACCCTTTACCTGATGGTTTTTTCTGTGTGACCCTGACCTTGTGATTGGTCCCCTTTTGACCCTCCTAAAAGCCTTATAAACCCCAACCCCACAATAAACTTCCTCTTTCCTTTGTCCCTCCCTGTGTGGTCTGTGTGTGCTCCTTGCGGGGTCGTCGGGCCACGTGCAGGGGCGGGGGGAAGGGCATTCACCTCGCAGGTTATGGGGCCAGCATCCTAAGGCCTGGAGGTCTCCCCAAATCCCACTAATCCGCCGTATTTTCTCATGTAATGAAATTAGTATATTGATAGTGAGAAACAATAAAGTATCAGCATCAAAAATGCGGAAAGAGCACAATCTTTTGGGAAGAAAACAACTCAGTGTGTCCTTTCCTGCCATGGCAAAGCTTTTGGAAGTGTCTGGTATGATGTAGTGCCTCATTTTCCACCTTTTTCAGTTGCTCTCTCTTGCAGTGAGCTCAAACGCAACCAGTTTGTTCCAGCTGCTCTTGAACAGCCTGAGCACAAAGGTGCCTTGAGTCTGAGGCTGGAACAGAAGCCTCTGAACACTTCAGCTTTTTGACCCAGTGTTGCTTTCATGTGTTGAGGGGTTGTTTTGCAGAAAGCATCCCAGCTGATCTCCAAGGGAGGTTGCCAAAAAGCAGGAATTGGGGCTTCATGAACAACAGACAACACGTTTCAGACCCTGGAAAAGGATCCAGATTCTGTGAAACCCCCCAGATTTGACTAGTATGTCAAATATTCCCTGCTCACAACTGCCCAAGTTGCCAGAAATTCCACAGGTCCACCAGGCTCCCCTCTGCCCCAGGAGCCATCAGGATCCACCCCAGCCCCTGTTGCTCACCTCATAGCTGTAGGCTTTTCCAACCAAAACTTTCCCCATGTCCAGTTCCTCAGAGTTGAGTTGGAGGCAGGGCCCGAGGCCTTCCCCTGTGAGGTGCAGGGGCAGCCTGGTCTCACGGCCTGGGGAGAGATTTCCATTTCAGTAGAGTAATTCTTACTCTCTTATCCTGCTTTTTCCAGGCTGCCTCAGTGCTAGTCCCTGACTCTGAGATGGGTGAGACCAGCTCCTGATGCTCCAGGGGAAGAAATGGACCCTTCTCTTCCCTCAGGAGATATGCCCTGGGGCTGGCTTCCAATTTCTAACCCACCCCTTGGGCTTGTTTCCCATTTAGCCACCAGTTTGCACCCTGAAAATGCGATGCCGAGTTTAAAACATGATTTCTGTAGTGATAGGACAAGGAGTAATGGAGACAAATTGATAGAGGGGAAATTTAGGTTATATATACAAAAGAAATTCTTCCCTGTGAGGGTGGTGAGACCCTGGCACAGGTTGCCCAGGGAAGTTGTGGCTGCCCTGTCCCTGGCAGTGTTCAAGGTCAGGTTGGACGGGGCTAGTGGAAGGTGTCACTGCCCATGGCAGGGGGTTTGGGACTAGATGATCTTTAAGGGCCATTCCAAGCCCTTTATCATTCCATGATTCTGATTTCCTTCCCATGCACTTGGAGGAGCTTTGAAATCCATTCAGTGAAGGGACAAATCTTGCAAAGAGTTGGGCATTGCTGCCTGGCTTCCAACTAAACTGGGGGGCAGTAGCCCAGCAGCACAGGACTTTGTTGCCAAAGTCTTCAGCTTCCGCTGCTTTCTGACACTCAGCATCTTGTTCACAGAATGTCCCTGTGTTTGGTGACTGGCTTGGAACATGATTCTCATCTGGCCATGTCAACAAACAGAGATGCACAGTTTCACATGATGCACGACATCATAAGGAATGCCTTGGGAGCAGCTTTTTAAATCCATGCTTTCCTTCCACAGCTCTAACAATGGCAGTTGGTGGGCAGGAAGAGAGTTTGTTAGCATGAGCCCTGAGTAATTACTGTAGATGGCATTTGTTGAGTTATCCCTGCACAATTACTGTCTAAATAAAAAGCTGTTTCATGACATTTGTATCCATCAGCTTGGAGCAGGAAGGCAGGCAACAGAGTGGCTGGGTTAGGAATTGCAGCACCCTCCAGAATGGGAGCCTGGCTGCTGGAGGGCCATGGGCCTCCCACCTCTTTCTCGTAGATGGGCAAACCCAGAGTATTCCCTAGATGGAAACCTGACAGCCATCTCCCACTTTAAGGTGAAAAACACTAAGCAGCACCATGCAGAGACAGGGGGGAAGGACAGGGGAACCTGAACCACGCTGTGCCCTGTGAGTGTTCCCTGCCCTGTGTGGGCACAACAAAGCCACCACCTCTGTAAGGGGGTGACTCGGGGTGGGGGGGCAATGATAACTGCTCCCAGAAAAGGACTTGACAGCACTCCTGGAAGCTGAGCACAGCAAGCCCAGTGGCCACCACCTGGACACACTTCAGCCTGAGAGCCAGAAGGTGACAATTCCCACGCAGGGAGAGAAGCAGGTGCTGGCCAGGGGTGGTCCTTCTGCAGACAGCCTGGGCTCAGCAGGGCTCAGCCACCTCTGGTCTGCTGTTGTCTGGGCAGTGGGAGGTGATCCAGGCTCAGGGAGCACATTTCTACCTCAGCTCCTACCACCTGATGATGGATCCATGTAATGAGGAGCCATCCTGGAGGTCAGTGCTCCAGAGGGGCTTAGTGCCTGTTCCCTAAAGCTGTTCTGCTGTGTAGCTCTTTGGCCTTTGAGGAAATACTGGCAAACCCATGGCATGAAATCTTATCCATACACTGCTTGGATTGTTCTGGGATCAGTGTCCTGAGCCCTGGCCTTGCATGGGAGACCACCAGGAAGCCGCAGGGACAGTGGACATGAGCTAGCACTGCCCTGCTGACCTTGGACCCTTCCTAGCACTTCCACAGGAGCCCAGTGGGCTGGAAGAGTATTTGCACCTCCCCCTCACTGTGGGTGAGAGAAAGAGAAGGAGCCGTACCTGAGATGGAACAGTAGGCCACTTTTCTATAGACTTGGGCTTCTCGGGGTTTAAAGAACACCTTGATTTCAGCTGAACAATGTGGCCC
This sequence comes from Lepidothrix coronata, assembly GCF_001604755.1. NCBI lineage: Eukaryota > Metazoa > Chordata > Aves > Passeriformes > Pipridae > Lepidothrix > Lepidothrix coronata. Next base: position 83,884 of record NW_016690563.1, read on the forward strand.
AACCTCTCCCTCCTAAAACAGAAAGAGACAGCAAACCATTTACCTTCCAGTATCACATTTCTTCTTTTCAACCTGTAAGCCTTTACTTAGAGCAAGGAGTGAACAACACAAAGAGCCCGAGGAAACACTCAAAAAACAGCTCAACACACCGCAGGATGCTCTTAATGCTCAGCTGATCAGCTCCCACACTACAATATTCCTACTGCCCTGACACAAGCTCTTGGTCACATCGTGCTGCTGTCAGCTACAGTGGTGTGAAGCTGCTGTTGTGCTGACACTGGTGGCTCTTGGCCTTAGATGGGCGATAGGAATAACCAAGAAGAGAACATGATCCCCTTTCTTGGAAAGAAAAAACTTAGTTTAACTTATTTTAAAAGAAAGCAGAGGCTGGGATTGTTGTAGGGTTTACTCCAAGACGAGGAGGGATTTTGCACTGCGCAGACAGCAGGGATTCTTCATCTCACACTGTGCCAATATTCATAATCAGGGCTCTGGTTGATGGAAGGACATGGGGGTTTGCTTGCAGAAACAGGAAAAGATTTTCTGTCCCTGTGTGCAACAGAACTCAAAAAGTCCGTTTCCAAGTCTTGTGTCCAGGCTCCCAAATGACACTGGAAGGGAGACTCAGACATGCTGTAAGTCCTGGTTACAGGGAGGGATTGGCATTTCCATGACCTTGGGCTGAATTTGGCCTCCTTTTTGCTTCAGGTCAATCTGTGAACTGACAGTGCTCCAACACCCTCTGGGAAGCCCCACACATCACATGTAAGCTGTGCCACTTCCTACAGTAACCAACCGCTCTGGACACTGCAAGGACACGCACCAAGCTCCCTTGATGTCGAGCCCTTGCAGCAGAGCTCAGCTTTAGGTAGGTTCCTGCTGCCTGCCAGGAGCCCACAGGGTAGCATTGCTTTTTGCAACAAGCTCTCCAGCCTCGCCAGAAACCTCATGTCTTCTCTCGGGGCACATCAAGCCAGCTGAGGTGGGGATCTGCCGAGTGACCTTATTCGGGGAGGGGGAGGAGGAGGAGGTTCTCAGCTATCACTTACCAAGGGCTCGATGGTGAAAACATCATCTGAGAACAGCATGGGGTCTGCTTGAATCTTTGCTGTCTCCTTCTCCAACTCGCGGTCGTACAGGTCAAGCTCCTCATAGCGCTTCATCACAAGAGCCTTCACCAGCTCGAGGGGCGGCCGAGACAGATTGTGACACAGCCTGCAGCCACAGGGAGAAACAAATGCAGGAGGTCATTTAATAAGCCACTGATTTGCAGAGCTGAGTGTAAGTGCAGAAGCAGCAAAGCGCTCAGGGAGGAGCAGCAGTAGCTCCACAGCAAGGGGCTGAGCCCAAGCCACGGGGTCCCAAAGGGCTCAGAGGATCACTTGTTGTTCACTCGCAGGGCAGGTGCTTTTACTCCACACTTACAAGCTTGGGAGAGGTTTTAAAAGCCATCAGCCCTCAAGAGAACCTCCTGGCTCAGAGCCACTGCCAAAACTGACAGAGAACCCACCAGTGACCTCAACTGACTCTTCCTACCACAGAGTTGCTTGGGGGAAACAGATAAAGATCAAGGAGCCCCCTCACTGCCTGCAGGTCTTCTCTGGCAAGGGAAGAAGAAGCTGGCTCTCAGCTGCAGGTTACCAGCATCACTCTTGGCTTCTTCCCTTTTGGACCTGCAGGGATAAGCTAACCCTGTGTGCCCTGTTCCCTACACTGCCTTCCACCAGAGCATCCCAGAGCACTTTCAAAGCCAATTGATGAATTCAGGCATGGCACCTCTTCAGTGACATTAAAGGTTTTATATGCATGAAAACAGAGGCCCTGAGAGGGGGGCATCTAGCCTTGAACCACCTTCTTTTTTCCTCCTTTTGGCCTTCTCTGCAGACCTTTGGCACAGTTAATTGCTCCGTTACTTGGTAGCTGCAGCAGAAATCATTCTAGTGTTTTAAGATCACAACCAAGAGATGAGAAAGGAACAGCTGCTTCCCAGCTGGCAGATCACTGTTCCCCCCTCAGACTCCAGTCCCCTGGCTGTGAAGAACCTGCAGGTGGCAACTGGAGGGACAAGTAGAAGGCTCCATATGGAGCAAATTGAGGCAGTGGAGTATAAACAGGACAGCACCCTCACCCAGCCAAATTCAAACACAGTTAGGAAATACAGTCATGGATATCACCAGCTGCACACAGACAGAGCCTTGGGCAAACACTGTCACTGGCACCAAAAATACCGGCTATGGCTGGCTCCCTGCACCAGAAATATTGGCTATGGCTGGCTCCCTGTGCAGCGCATTCAGAAATGTTTCTCCAGGGCTGACCTGCAGTGCTGGGCATGAGGAGGGCATCCAGCCACTGAGATGGCAACACTCTGCTCAGCCTCCATCAACAGACAGTAATTTCCCCATGACGAGCCAGAAGGCCCTGATGCTTTGCACCCCCACCTTCCACTGCCTTGTGTTATATAACAAGTGAATACTTGCCTGAGTGCAAGAAGCGGGGTCACAAATAGGACGATTGCTTTAGGGGGCACTCGCCTCGGAGGACCCCCAGAATGGACCCCTGACAACCACTGAACTAAGACCTGAGCACGTACAATGGCAAAACCACTCCCACTCTCGCCTCCCATGCTAATGAGGGACTGTACAGAAGTAACTCACATAAATGGCCAGAAGACAGAGGAGCTAACTAAAAAAATAGACCTTTACTCTAATAAAAGGGAGAGTTCACTGAACAGACCTCAGGAAGGTCTCTCAACTCAGTGGAGGTTGCAGCTTCTTTTATCCCCTTTGCCCGGAGCATAGGTCCCTCCCCATTTCTCCATTGGCTGGGATACTCTGGAGTTACAGGCTTCCCAGCAGGCCTACTGTGTGTCCCCCAATATGTGCTGATTAGGTGGCTCTGGAGGTCACTGACATTGTTCAAGGTGGAGGCCACAGCACTTCAAAAGAGAGGACAGGGCCACATGATCCTCCCATGCTGCTGGTTGGTCCCCCTGTCTCTGGGCAAACTGCACCTCTCCCGAATTGACACCTGAAAAACCAGCAACTTTGTTGCTTCTTACTGCGAGCTGTGACTGCCCTGCAAACTTTGCAGGAACACCTACTTGTTCCTAACACCCTAAAGCACAAGCACCCCTGAGGCCATATGTTAGTTTTACCCTTGGGCAGTGTATGTCACTGCATCTTTCAGACCAACCTGATCTTCTGTGGATACTCCTCTGCCTCAGTAGCAAAAGCCTTCCACTGGAATCGGGCTGTGATGTTACTTCTGTTGTGGATGGCTGTGGTTCTGTGGCTTGACAGTGTGAGATAAGTCTTGTCAAGTTCCAAAGAGTACTTGTCCAGCCCAATGTTGAAGTCCTTAGCTTTTCCAAGAAGTCTGGTGTGGGTATCTTCACCTGGAACAAAGCAAAGAGGAGTCTTTGCTCAGCTCACTCGCTAATGGAATTACAAGGACCAGAGCAAACCACAGGTAACAGAAGAAAGTGTCCAGCCTTTAGCTGGATAAGTAATTCCACGGATCAGTACACTTATCAAATCCCAACAGCTGCGTGTGTACAGTGTGAGGATGTCCTGGACACCAGCTTAAGCACCTTATTTCTGCGTGTGTTTGTAGAGATTTGTCCCGAGGTGACAGTATTTACAGTGAGATTTGTCAGGTGTGCTCAGGTGACCCACTCAGATCCCAGGCAATTCTGCATCAAATTCATTCAGGTGACTCTAAGGAGCCCCACTCAGTCACAGCCCAGAGTTTCCTGAAGGCACCCCATAAGACTCCTGCCTCTCCCAATCCCTTGTTGCTGACAAGCAAAGATTCCTGGGGGCAGGTGTGAAGAAAGGGAGGTCCAGGGGAGCAAGGGAAGTGAAGCCCATGGCAGAAGGGGACTAAGGTGAGGAAACAAGACATGATGTTCTACAACATTCAATATGACAAAGCACTAGAAAATCAACACCATGAAAGCCATCATCCCCTCCCTGTCCAAACCCATGGCCACATCAGTCTAGAAATATTTGATATCATTCTGATCTCAAACACCAAGTTGAAACATTTGAAATGAAAGAAAGAAGAGCAGAGAGAAAGACTAAAAGTACAGAGCAGCTTTTATATGAAGACTGAATGGGGTTCCTGAACCTAGAAATCAAATGGGAGACAGATGGGAGAGGTTTGGAGAGCATGAATGGCCTGAGAAATGGGAATAAGGGAAAATTTGTCATGATTTGTCATCCAACAGGAACCCGAGGGCCTGAAAATGTTCTTAGACAGAAACTACATGTATGTGTAGAGGACAACATAGAAAAAGGGTCTGTGGCAAGACAACAGAGAAGCAGCTTAGGGGACAGAGGTGAGCAAGAGACACATGACATTGGAGAGAGTTGGATGGAAAGCTCACATGTCACAAACAGCACTGTCCAGGAATACAACTTCAGCCCTGCATATCCACACTGCAATGGAAAATCAAGGTTCCTCCTTCCTCCACTCAGCAATTCCCAGCAAAACAGGATTCCAAGATCTCATCCCTGTTTGAGGGCATCCATTTTATCAACCCCCTAAACACTAACTAGTTTTCACTTTTCTTTGCGGTAAAGCTGGGACGGGGCGGTGCTGCTGGAGGGGGAATTCAGGTGGCTGGGACAGTGAGGAGAGGAGTGCTGGTAGAAGACTGTGGTGGGGGTGCAGGATGGAGAACACCATGCTGACACCAGGGTCCCCCCAGGGATGGACCAGCACACAGCAACACAGCACATCCAGGACAGGGACAGACTCAGCCTTGGCCCCTTCTCTGCTCACTTCTGAGCACTGAAACACACAGGGGCTTTGAAAGGAACAGTTCTACAAGTAGTTTGCAGAGCAAGTCTAACGTTATTCTGCTTAGAAAGGGCTCTGCTATTCGGAAGGACGCAGGGCGAGTGCACCGTGCAGTGCCCAGCACTCACCTCTGTCGCAGTGCACTGCCAGGGATGTGGAATGATGCCCGGTCTCCAGCGGGTGATATTCCACTGTCACTTGCATGGCTTCACCAACATCGAGGGTTCCAGTGGCTGGACCGACAGTGAAAGGGCTGCAAGACCAAGAGAGAGATCAGGACTCTTGGGGGAGGTTTGGGGACGATATTTGCAGTCTAGTTCACTTCAGCTGACTTGTGCAAGCAAGAAGCATAGCAACCACAGTCAGCAGAAGACAGACAGAACACACAGCATCAGAAACAGCTACTGACTCTCTTCGGAGGAGATGCAGCCCTCAGAAAATCCTGTCGGATGAAATGAACTCATCTCCCCCATACTCTGCATGAAGGCTCAAGGGTCTGACTGCCAGCAATCCCACCAGAGAATGGTTCGGAAGAGCACAGAGAGGGTTAAGAGCTATTTGCATGCACATGACACTGACTGCCTCAGGAATGTCTCTTTTCATTCAAGAGGTGCAAATGGCAGGGCACTCCCTGTCCTGTGACAGTACAGCCTAGGAATCAAGAGGGAGAATAAAGTCTTCCTTGAAGACCAGAGAATAATGAGTTTAATTTGCAGTGTGGTTGTTTGGGGTTGTTTTTCCCTTTGTAAACATCCTGGTTTAGCCTAAGAAAGGGCACGTTTTATCAGCATTTCAATGAAAGCTGCTCGGAAGAAAAGGAGCAATGAAAACTCTGAATGAGTGCAACTGCAAATTGGAGCAATACAGTGACGTGGACACAATATCCAAAAGGAGGGTCCGGTTTACAGCCTGAAGGATTCAATCCCAGCTAAATGAAGTGCCATTAAGAGCAGCACATCAAGGGAGCTGAACAGGAGGTTTCTGTGTATTCACCAGGGATGCAGTCTGGGATTCTGGAGTGTCATCCAGGCTGGTAACTGTTTGCTTGGCCGGCCAGAGAAACAAGGGAAATAATTAGGCAAATGTGTTGGTGCAGTTTGGATTTAACAGGAGCAAATCCGCTTTGTCACCAGGTAAACAGCTCTTGCCTGACAGATACAAAAATCAGTGCTTTAATGCTTCGGGATAGCTCAGGTCAAAGGTGCTTCTGCCCAGTGGCTGCTGGGCTTTGTGCTCTTTGTACAGCCCCACTGAGAAAACAAAAGTTTAGTGCTTTGCTGATGGTTAATTTGTCACCTTAAAAACATTTCCTGGGGATTCTGATGATGATTAGAGAATGCAACACAAAAAAAATAAGAAGAACAACTGGAGCCGTGTGCAAGCTGAACTTTGTTCCTGTCAGTGGTGACAGCTGATGGAATTGCTGCCATTTCTGCTCCTTAAGGAGCTATTGCTGCAATTAGGGGCCTGACCCGGGCCCATTACCACCGTTGAGAACATCGCTACTGGCTAATGGAGAAGCCTTGGGCCAGCAATGTTTTTGTGCTGGGCCTGAGACTTTGGAGAGAGAGGAGGAAAGACAAGCCCCACCAGCCCCAGAGCTGGATTACTTTCCGTGCTCCTGCATCTGCCCTGATGGGGATGCCAGGACTGCTGCAGGGCTCTGCTGGGGCTTGGGGCTTCATTGCCTGGGCTGGGAAAGGCATGGAATTTTTTTTCCTGTTCTTTTGCCAGAAATTTTGCCAGAACAGAGAAGCTACTAGTCAAGGGGCAACTCTTCAGCGCTACCTTCCCTCCTGTTCCTTCCTACTCCTGCCCCATGTCTATATACTCCTGCCCTCAGATGGCTGGATGGAGAATAACACTCCTGGCGCTGACTTCAGGGGATGCCTGAGAAAGAAGGGATCTTCCTGTTTTCAAATTCTCAGAAGAGGATCCAGCCAAGTTCAGGACTAAGAACCCAAGAGCAAATCAGTCCCTGCATCTCCTACATTTTCACATATTCCCCAAATTGCTCCTGTTTCTTATGCCTATGGGCAGATGATAGATCAACAGGCATGAAAGGACCTTGAAGAAAGTTCCCAAGGAAGAATGAATGACAGTTTGACAAAAATTTAACACAGAACAAAATAAACTGAAAAAAAAAAAAAAAGCAGAAACACATGAACTTCAGAGTATTTTAAAAGAAATCTGAATGCAATCTGCTTGAAAATTTATACTGGTTTTCAAAGGTTCTTCATGAAACAGAAGAGATGACTGATGCCCTCAGCTGACAAGGGAAATCAGATCAGCTTTGACTAACAGGAACTGCACAGGCTGTTCACAACACAGCTCATGGTGGGCATCTGATGAGAGGCCCCCTGATGTACCACATGCTTGAGGCCTCCTGGAGAATGGGTTTATTTGGCTGACAGTGGGAGGCAGCCATTTCAGAAGGTGTTGGTGCTCAGGAGGGTGCAGACCAACTACTAACGTGTTCCAGCAGTCCCTAGGAAATCTGGGAAAGACAAAGCTCAGGAGTTGCATCCTGCTTAAAACACTAGAAGCAACAGCAGACCCCACACGTCCTGCCCGTTTCCAGCTGTGGCTGCAGTGCAGCAGCTCGGATGCTCTGGTTCCTTTGGGATACTCTTTCCCAACTCTGCCATCACCCAAAGGTGTTTTGCACTAAGACAGATGAGCTGCTTTACCTCTCAGTGCTGAGGCTGTAACAGGCTTCCAGGTTCCCGGTGTTGTGAACCAGCAGAGTCTTCTGGGTGCTGTGGTTGACTGGACACGACGAGAAGTCCAGCTGGTCAGGGAAGTCCAAGACTGGGCGGGCACCAATGGCTTGGATTGGCACAGAGACCTTTTCCCTTTCACTGATGCAGACAAGCTGGTGGAAATGATCCTGCAGGAAAAGTAACTGGCACAGTATTGAGGGCATTGAGTGCCATCCTCATGGCAGAAGAAAAAGTGCTGTTTTCTATGACCCTTTGTGGGTGTGAATTTACCTCTTCCACCCCAAAAATGACCACTAATTCATACTAATAAAGGCTGGAGAACAGAGCATGTGAAAAAGCATCATTTTTGCTCCATTCCAATGGGAAAGAATACAGCTCTCTGGATCTTTTTGTTCCTCTGGTATTTTCCATAATAAAACCCCTTCCACTGAGCCTAGAGATGGCTAAACATCAATACCTCTCCCTGTCATTTCCTTACTGTTCCATCTGCCTCTTCCCTTGTGAACGTTCAAGAATAGGCACAGAGGGAAAGCAAAGCCCTCTAGGCCCAGCTGCAGGGCCTGGCAGCACCACACCGTGCCAAGGTGTGACCAGCTCCAGGCTGCCTGCCCCCAGCCCAGAGCCGACCTCACAGCACGGGCTGGGCTATAACCAGTGTGCAACAAACACCCCGGCTTTAGAGAGAACATTCCTCCAAACTCACCTTGCTCCCCTCAGGGATGAAAAGGATGTTTATAGTACAAAATGAGCCCGGTGGTATCTGATGGCACACACCATTGGGGCCGACCAACTTGAAATAAGGTGAGCTGTCCATGGTGACCTTCACCAGCCGAGTAACCTGCAGGAAAGACACAAAATGGTGATTTTGCCGCTTGTGGAAACAGGAGGAGACCTGGGTGTGCCCTGGTGACAGCCTTCCTTGACCACTTTCCCAAAGGACTTTTAGCTCTGGAGGTACAAGCACAGGCTACACAAGGGTGAACTTGGATCCCTCTGCCTGGGCAAAGCGGCTCGGCCAGAGGCAGTAGGGCAGTGCCTGCTGGGAAGGAAGGTCAGGCACCAGCAGTATGGAGATAGAACACCTGAACCAAGTCATCCTCATTTTCAATAAGCCCAGAGAATCTGCTTGCTTCTGCCTGCACACAGCCACGCAGCCCTGTTCCAGAGGGAGAATGTGCTACCTGAAGGCAAACCAGCACATTGTCCTGAGGGAAGGAAGAAATTCTCTTCTAACAGACTGAGGTGGAGTGGGGAAGTCCAGCTGTGGGGACACAGTCATATGGGCACACCAGCAAGAGGAGACCAGACACTTGGCCTTACTGGAAAACTGAAGAGAAAAGGAGGAACACAGCAAGACAAAGAGACAAGCCCTGACACAATGAGATGGCAAAGAGAATTGAAATGGGCTGTAAAGAAGCAAGGAAGAAGCACAAGACACTGCCAGGAAAGGCTGGTGCAGAAGATGAGAGCAGTCAGCTTGCCAGAGTGATGGAAAGCCAGACGGCCCTGCAGGCTGTGCCTGTCAACTCTGGGCTTGAAAGGTTATTTTCTGCCTGGAGAAACATGAGCAGCACCGACTGACAGTGTGGTTTCATTATTAAAAGCCAATCTCAGCTCTCCGGGTGCTCTTGCTGCCTAGTGATTGTGGCCAGGTAGCTGCCAGTGCAGGCAAGCCAGACTGCTGGGCATTCCTGCAGCCACCCTACTGCCAGTTTCTGCCCTCAGGGGAACACAGGGACAGCAAACAGGCATTTTCTAGCACACGGGTATCAACCCCTGAGCACCAAATCACATCTCACGTCTAAACCAGGTGATTTGGACTCCCTGCTGTCTATTCCCAATAGATTGCCCTTGGCACAAGAGTCAGTTGAGAAACTGTTTCCCTGACTGAAATTCAAAAGGTCTCAGTTTTCCTCTTTACAGTGCAACACAATTGCTGACATTTTTCAACTTCTTCCTTCTCAGCTTTCTTGGGGAATTGCAAAACAATCACACTTTGTTCAAGTGAAGGTGGAAACCCTCAAGAGTACATTGCTCTGGATGTGCTGTAGTTCTGCAAAGGGAAAGCAGAGCACCATGTTGCCTTTGGAAAACCTGAGCAGAGCTGAATTAAGCTTAGCAGGAGCCTGAAGTGGCACCCAAAGGCCTCCTGCTGCTTCTGCTAAATGAGTCCGATTCCAGGGCTGTTTTCAAACACATGTCCTGCAGTGCCAGTGCCACTAATCATAACTAGTCATCATCATGACTAATCATGATTCCAGCATAAAGTGGAGAAGACTCAGCCCCTGAGCTTTGACTGCGAGCTGCACAGAGGCAGTTCAACAGGCTGAGAGAGGCGAGATGCCCGCCGGGAACCAAGATTAACCAAGGAGCCACAGTACGTAGTGGTGGACACTCGAGGGGAAGCACGAGAGCAGGTGAGAACTGCACAGCCTTCCCATCAATCCAGGGCTTTCAAGGGAAAGAAGCTCCTTTGAGTCAGATACCACCAAGGCACGGCCAAAATCAGGGAAGAATCCTCAGCACGGGAAAATTCCCACCATCTTGCAAATCCAAGGTGGTGAATCTGGATGTGCTACGGCTGATACTTGCTCTGCTGTACACCATGGGGGTTACAGCACTCTCCTCTTCTTCTAGCACAGCGTTAAAGCGCCACATCCCAGAACTTACCTTGTCTCTATTCCTCAGAAGCAGGGGCATTTCACAGACCTTGCCAAGGACATAGTTCTGAAACACCAGCTCGGATGGGCAAGGCTCAAGCAAGGTCTTGTTCCGGTCAGGGGATGAGAACTGGAGAGGCAAGAGAGAGCAGGGAGAGGTTCAGCTGCTGGGAGGAAGGCTCGCGAACAACACTCCTCTCTTGATCCCCGGTGAAGGACAGGCTCTTGGTGACTAGGTCTGCCCAGCTGCCACTGGGGGAACAGTAGCTCACCCACCTCTGCTCTGAGCTGATCAAAAGCTGCTAGACCACACTGAGCAGGCTCAAGCTGAGCAGCTCTTTTGGCAGGAGTTTCTCCAGCTTTCCTTCTCCAAAATGCCGGGCAGCGCTTACCTCCAGCACAGCCCTGTGCTAATGGGGTCCCAGAGCTCTGGGCACTGACTGAGCACCCAAGCAGTAAGTGAAACTCAAGAATTTACATCAGACTTCATAGGAAACAATTTTTGGATGACCTTTACTCTGAAGCAGGGAGACTGAGGCCCACACAACTCCAGACCCTAGAGCTGAGACACCAGTAAGAAGAGAACAGCACCAGAGTAGGTTAAGGGCAAAAAGAAAGTACCACAGTAGATAGGAATAGGACAAATGAGGTGAATGCTGGATGAGGATAAGGTTCAGCTCTTTTCTCAGCAGTGCTGGCAACTTGAGTAAGACTGGAGTTGTGTTAAATTGGGAGTAATTACCTCAGGTCCTCAGCCTTCAAAGGTCAGCGCTACCACTGTGCAGGGAATCCTATGACCCCCAGCATTTGCCAGTGACAACACCAAAGCAAGAGGTGGCTCTTTCAGAGGGACAATAGAAAATGGCAAGCTCGTGCCCTTGTGTCCTGCCCCAGCCTTCCCCCGGTATCGTGCCTTCACCATGGTAGCTAAACTCCAGCAAACCCCACCAGCTTCAGCAGAAATTATTTGTGTTGGCTTAGCACAGATCAGGACTCCAGCATCTCACTAGGAGAAAACGTTTTGCCTTTGCCCCAGCAGAAGGAACTCCACCACCACTAGCAGTTTGCAACAACAACAGGACCTGGACACTGAGGTGTTTCAATAAGCTGGAGGCAAGGCACGCAGCCTCTTCAAGTGTCACATCAAACAGCAAGGAAAAGGGCAGGAAAAGGCTACCTTGTAATTGGAGTTCTCACTTGTGCCTAGGTGCAGGGCAATCTTGGGCAACTTTGCCTCCTGAGGGCTGTCCGGCTTCTCCCTGAACCTGAGACCCACCTTCCTGAAGTCAAAAATGGTCAGCTGAAAGGCAAAAAAACCAGCAAGAGCCTCAGAAATGCCCTTGTTCAGAGAGGCTTTACTTGTTCAAGTGGCTCTGATTTGTGATCACAGCCACCAGGACAGTCCTGGAAGTTACCTGCTGAAATATTTAACATCAGAAAATTAATGGTATAGAGCAGAACACACTTGCTCTAACCAGGTGGCTCTGCCTCATTAGCTTCTCCATGATTTGATGTGACACGTGTGGGGACTTCTGCTCTTGGGGAATTTGTGTCCTCTTTACTTCCACTGGATTGAGCCAGTGACCTTTGCAGAGAGTGGCAAACTCCCCTAATTCCATCTTTGCCCAAGGCTCACAACCCCCCATGTGTGAAGATCTCAGTGCTGGCTGAGTGTGAGGGAAGCAGAAAAGCGGCATTGTGCCAAGACCAAGGTGCAGAGCAATAGGTCCATAGTTCTCTCTTTGTAATTAGCACGGGTTTTGTCTCTGTCTGGCCTCACAGTCCCATCCACAGAAGAATACAGAGAGATGTCCTTGACAGAGCCTCAGCACTGGGTCACCTCCAGCCAAGTGAGCTCCAGGCAGCAAAGGGGACGTTTGTGGGTGGGAAGGAGGACTTGCCCCAATTCCACTGCTGTGTGCAGAGCTGGATCTGTGCTCCACGCAGGAGATGAGACGGAACCTGTTCCGGGGGGACCAGTCACCTCTCTCAAGGCTTCAGGCAGCATTTGAGCCACCCACTACATGCCCAGGTTCCTGGAGGGCAGGTGTGGTCAGAGCAGCACAGTGAATTTGCCAACCTGACAGAAGGAATTCCTGCCCACACACAGGGGACAGAAAGAAGCACAAGCTCATGTTCAGCTTTACATTGGTTTAACTTGGCTCCAGTGGCACAGCCAGGCAAGACTCTGGACTGTCCCTGACGCACCATGACAGCCCCTGCCAACAGAAGCACAGCCCTAAGAGCTGGGGAGGGGGTCTGTAGCTCCACGGTGCTGTGGACAGCAGGAGGGGCTGGGAGAAGAGGGACACGGGAGGAGTTTCCAGCCTTAACACAGCTCCTGGCCACAGCAGGTACTTACACGCTCAGGCTTCTCAGCCTCTCTCGGCCTTAGAGGACGAGCTAGCACCTCTCTCCTCTGGAATCCAGAATCCATTCTGAAGGATGTTGTGGGTGGATAAGTCCTACCAGTGACTGTGTCTCAGCTCACCTGGAAGGAGCAACAATGGAATGCTGAAAATCCAGAATCCCATTCCTGGCAGACCCAAAAGATACAGTGGTCCTGCAAATTTTATATTATTTGAAAGTAGCTAAATGCTTGTTTGGCATAAGTAGTTAGAATTGTTAGGCTGGAAGTTGGACTTTATTTGAACTATATGGCTATGTTGTGTAATTCAAAGATGGATCATAGTGAAACCTGGAGCTAACATTCTGAACATTAATAATAGCTAGAAGAGACAAAGCTGTAGCTTAAATATTACTTAAAAATTAATAGCTAGAGTGGACAGCCCATAGCTGGTGGTATAGGAACTGTAACAACCTCCTCTTCTCTAGGCCAACCAAGCCCAACTCCCTCAGCCACTCCTCACAAGACTTACCTCTAGACTCTGCATCAGCTGTGTTCCCCCTCCCTGGACCAAGTCTGGGGAGGGAGAATCTTTGCTGCAGTGAAGGTCTCAGAACCAGTCACAGTACTTTTGCCTGTTGAGAAATGCAAATGGATTTGATGTGATTATTTCACTGAACTCAAGGGCAACTTTTGATAGGTACCTTTGTACCCGTAAATAGAGATGTTCCCATCTCTGTACCTGCGCGTGTGTGAATTGATCATGTGTACCTTTGTACACATAAATATAGATGTTCCCATCTCTGCGTGTGTGTGAATTGATCGTGATCTATGTAGTAAGCTACAAGAGTGAACCTTGCCATCAAACTTTGCTAGGTCACTGAGGAGACACCATTAAAGGGACATGAGCCATTATAAATGCAACATATGGGGGAGCAGGACCACGTCAGACTTTATCCTAGTGGCACTTCTTCTCCAGCATCCCTATCCTACAAGAAGTTATGGGTAAACAATCACCAGTCTGACAACCATCTCTCTCTGTTTGTGTCGTGCAAGAAAGGGCAAGAAGAGAAGACAACTCCAGAAAGTGGGTCTCAAGCACTGACGAAACTCAAACGTGAACATTTACTTTGGACTAGAAACACGAGAACATGACACTGTCTTATGGACACCAGGACATGCTGCAGCAAGAGCTAGGATTTAAAGCTGGAAATTACCATCTAATGGGGAATGAGACATTAATCTGGATTTCAGTGATTTATTACTTGGTCTTGAGAATAACTGGATTACTTGTGCCAGTTTTCTAACTGCAGTTTCATTTCACTTCAAATGAAGCCTGTCCATTATGCCCACACTGCTGTTTACAGAGGGCTTCCACTCTCCACGCCCCCATCCAGGCTAGCAGCTTCCCCTGCCCTCTAGCCCTGGCTGCTCTTCCATAGCCCCACGGTTCCACTTCCATAAAGCCTACAGGGATCTGCCTGCCAGACTCAGGGGAAGGAGCAGAACTCAGAAATCAGTCCCAGCTCTCTATCACAGGGACAGGATAAAGCACGGCTCCAGCCCACCACCGCTGTCCCGTGGGGGGAGATCTTCATCTTCCCCACCTCAGACAGCCTCTTACCCAGCCCACAAGTTAAGGAAGGATCTTAATTCCCCCTCTGCTCCAGGCTCAGGGCACAGACAGCTCTGGCCCCTCAGCTTTGTGTTCAGAGCACGAATGGCCTGAGCTTGGGCAGAGGAACCAGCTGTGCCAGGACACAGCAGCTGAGGCCACCTAGGGAAGCAATGAATTAATATTCCCAGGGCTGGGGAAAAATTCCTGACATGTCTCAGGAAACCCAGTTCTATCACAGCAGGGTGTCAAGTTGAACATCATCAAGGATATCGAAGCTTTACCTTCCAATAAAGGACACGAGTGATCTTCAAAGGCAGTTCTCTGCAAGGGCTCAGTTGGTGAAGAGCCCAGTCAGTCTTTCCCTTTCCACGAACTGCAAGATCGACTTTTTGGAGAGACAATCTCTCCAAGGATTCGCTTGGCGAAGCGCTCAGTGTCGCTGCCTGAAGGAGCTCAGGCCGCTGGGAACAGGGTAGGGTGAGAGAGAATCGGGAACTGCGGGTGTTGCCGCGCCAGCACCAGCGCGACAGACGCTGTCACCGCGTTCCCGGTTGCCAGGCAACGGATGGAAGCTGGAAGGGAGGCGGGGCCGGGGCCGTGTGGGGGCCGCGTGGGGCCGTGTGGGGGCCGCGTGGGGCTGTGTGGGGGCTGTATGCTCCAGCCCGGCCGGGCACAGCCGGGGCTTTGATCCACAGGGACCCAGCGCCATCTCCCGGCGCTCCGCTCGCTTCGCTCCTGGGCACCTCCACGGACCCAGTGCAGCCCCGGCTGAACGGCGGGATCGGAGCAGCTTCCGGCGGGAGAGGGACGGGCAAAGTGCTGCATGTCTGCCCAAACATTTAGAGAATCACGGACTCACAGGATGTTAAGAGGTTGGAAAGTTAAAGATCATCTTGTGCCACCTCCCTGCCATGGGCAGGACACCTATCACTAGACCTGGTTGCTCAGAGTCCCCTCCAACCTGGCTTTTTGAGAGTTGCAGGGCTGGAGCATCCACAACCTCCCTGGGCAACCTGTGCCAGTGTCTCACCACCCTCACAGTAAAGAATTTCTTCCTAATATCTAAGCCACATGTCCCCTCTTTCAATTAGTACCCATTACTCCTTGGCCTGTCACTACAGTTCCTGACAAAGAGTCCCTGACAAAGAGTCTCTCTCTGGCTTCCCTACAGGCCCCTCCAGGTACTGGAAGGTGCTATTGATAAGGGAAAATGTTAAGTTTCCATGTAACTGGCCCAGTTTAATAAGTGCAGTTTTAAGGTTCCTGTGCTGATTGCTCAGACACAGCCGTGTTGCTGGTGGGCAGCCAAGGGGGAGCTGCCCAGAGGCAGCCAATGGGAAAGCTGCGTGGTGGCGCGAAGGGGCAGCCAATGGGAGGGTGTACAATGGAGCAGCGTGTATCAAATGGGCAGCCAATGGGAAAATGCTATGTAGCAGCATGTATCAAATGGGCAGCCAATGGGACACCGAGCAGACGGGCAGCCAATGAGGAGCTGTCGCCAGAGGAAGATGATGAAGGACTGCGCATGCTCAGAGAGATAAAGACTTTGAGCCTGCCTCCCCTGCGAGCACCCGAGACGACCAGCAGAGAGCAGTGTGCAGGCGCCAGAAGGCCTGTCCCGAGATTTACATAGACCACCGCCCACTCTCGGGTAGTTCATGAATATGTAAAATATGCAATAAATATGTATGAGGTAGTTGTATAAAACGGGAGCTGTGGCAGAGGAGTGGCGTTTGCGTGTTAGGCGGAGTTGTCCCCCAGGCGTCCTGCGCCGAAATAAACAAATACCAGCTTAATAGCACCTGTGGCTGTTGGGTTTTACTACCACTGCTTTTTCTCAGCATCAGTTCTGGCGAGCCAGGCAGGCGTCTTCCTCTGCTTGGCTGCAGGCTCCGTTGGAGGCAGGGACTCCCTAGGGCACCGTCGAGACTTTCTCGAAGGGACTCCTCACTTCAGTCAGCTCGCTGAGGGAGCAGACGGAGACCTCTTGCGACAAATTGAAGGTATTTGTTTGGTATAAATCGCGGTTCATTTTTGGGAATGACTGGTCAGAGGGAAAGTACCCATAAGCCACGGGAGACATCCTGTGCTGGGGCACCCATAAGATGCCGGAGTCGTCCAGCAGTGGTTTGGGCAGTGAGCTCCGGCTCTTACATTTGGTTCACCGTTTGGGTGTTTGGTGCACACAGTGTGTGCGGACTGAAGCTCGCACGTCTCGGTAAATTGTTTTGGTGTTTGTCTGGTGAGTGCAGTGTGTGTGGGTTAAGGCTTGTGCGTTTCGGCAAATTGTTTCGGAGTGTTTTGGTACACCATTTAGATGTTTGGTGCACGTAGTGTGTGGGCTACGGGTCCCACATTTGGGTGTTTGGTGCATGCAGGCTCGCACATCTTGGTAAATTATTTCGGAGTCTGGTGAGTGCAGTGTGTGTGGAGAACGGCTCCTATGTCTCGGTAAATTGTCTCGGTGTCAGTTATACGCAGTGTGTGTGGGCTATGGGTCTGGTGCAGGTGGTGTGATTGGCACAGGTTTTCTTATTGTCCTGTGGCACTAGTTTTACTCAGTTTCCTGTGCTTGTTAACATCGCAGTGTCTGGTGCAGGTAGTGTGATTGGGAGAAGTTTTTATTATTTTCTGTGGCACTAGTTTTAATCAGCTTCCAGTATTTGTTAACATCTCGGTGTTGGGTGCAGGTGGTGTGATCAGGGAAGTTTTTGTTATTTATTGTTTACGGCAGTAAACTATATAAAATCTTCCTTGAAAATACAACTGATATAAGATACTGTAGAAAAAAAAAGAAAAAAAAAAAGGAAAAAAGAAAATAAAAAGAAAAAAAAGGAAGAAAAAAGAGAAGAAAAATAGAAAAAAAGAAAGAAAAAAGAGAGAGAAAAAAGGGGGAAAATAAAAAAAAAGGAAGAACAAAAATAAGAGAAAGAAAAAAGAAGGAAAAAAAGAAGAAATAAAAACAAAAAAACATAAATGTGGTCTTATCACTTGTGCCTATCCCAGGTGCAAGAAATGTGTGCTCTGTATTAAAAACCATACTTTTAAAACAAAAAAGGGGGAATGTGACACCCCAAGTAGACAAAGCTGTATTTACCCTTAGTTTTTTGCATTTGAATCAACAAGTATTGTACAAAAACCCACAAGAAGACACCTAATG
This sequence comes from Lepidothrix coronata, assembly GCF_001604755.1. Classification (NCBI taxonomy): domain Eukaryota; kingdom Metazoa; phylum Chordata; class Aves; order Passeriformes; family Pipridae; genus Lepidothrix; species Lepidothrix coronata. The sequence goes on from NW_016690563.1 coordinate 101,195, forward strand.
ACAAGGTTCTCTCGAGTGCTCAGTATGGGGAAGGGCTGTGCTTGTGTTCTGACTGCCACAGGACCCTGCTGGCTTCCAGCCCCTCTGTTGGAACCTTATCCTGAGTGGACCCAGCCTGCAATCCAATCCTGCAGATGCAGAGGCTGTCCCTCAAGAATCCCAGGAGCAGGCAGGGATGCTGAGCAGAGCAAGCCCTGCCCAGATGTCCCATTGGGAAGACACTGTTCTAGGGGGAATTCACTGGGTCTACTAACTCTTACTGACTGGTTAATGACTCAGCCATGATATGTCCCTCTCACTCAGATGCCTTCTTGGCCACACCTGACCTTGTGATTCATGTGACTGACATTACCTTTAACACCTCTGTATGTAATCCTTGTTATTTTAGTTGTATCACAGATCCTACCTACCCTCCATTTATCACTAATAATTCCCATGGGCGGAAGAGCCAAACTGTGGCTCCCAGTGAAACTAAGCAGAAGCTGGGAGGATGATGCAGGATACAGTGAATTAAGGAAACTGTTAAATCAAGAAATCCTCAGTGGATGGCTGATTGCTTGGATCATCTCTGCAGCAATCACGGCAGCTGCCGCAGCCATGACTCCTGCTGCACTGGCCATTCAGTGCAGGCCATGCCTGCAGTGCCAGTGTATGGTCACTATGGCAGCACCATATGGCAGCAGGTGTTTAATGGTCTGTCTGATTTCAATATTCCAAGTCCTCTGGGAGCACATGGGACAAGCCCGAAGACAAGGAGCCCGGGTCCTGGCCCTCTTGGCTGTGAACTCTGCGTGTCCAAACAGAACAGGGGCAGAGGTGGGACCAAGCGGAGTCACTCTGCACCTGCACTGAGTTCATGGGAATGCAAAGGGAGGATGGACCTCGGCTAAGTGCTTGGAGAGAGAGAAGGTTGTTTCTCCAAGTGCAAATGCACTTTAACCAGCCTGCATGACCAGCATGTGCTATTCTTTTGTGGCTGAACACAGCCAGCACATGAGGGGAGGGGAATGTGTGGGATCAGGGCACTGCTTTGGGGCAATGCTGAGAATTCCAGTGGACTAAAAGACAAACGCCAGGTGCTGCTCACGAGAGAAGAGGAATAAAAGGGGACATGGAAAAGTGTCGGTGGACAAGTCCCGAAATGGAACTCTGTGTGTGCAGCCTCATTTTCTCCTTCAGCGCCCACAGGAGAGGGGGGAAAAAGTGGGGGTTGGGACCCCAAAACTCTTTTGGGGGAAACTGGGCACTGAGGGGAATATGGGAAAGTGGGAGGAACAGGGAGAAGGGTGGAAAAGGCAGAGTGGTCTGGTTGGTCCAATGGTCCCATGAAGGTCTTTGGCACAGAAGGGTTGGCAAAGGGGGGTGGCCCCCCTGAGCTCCCAACTTCCTGTGGGGTGCTGGGGGCTGCTGGATCCAATCTCAGCCTTGGATCATGCCAACACTTTCAGTTTAAAGGAATTACAGAGGTGTGACTGAACCACTTTTGTCACCCAGGTTTTAATGATGGCAAATCAGATCTATTGATAGAAATGAGTTATTTAGGGTTACAAATGATCAGACAAACGATCTTCATCAGAATTATTTACTGCACAATAGAAACACTAAAACTACCAGTAGTACAGGATAAGATAGGACAGTGCTCTACACTAAAGCAATTGTTGAAGCAATTCTACTAAAGCTGGCACAAAAGCAATAATTCTTAATTAGAGATGGATGGAACTCTCCAGACCAAAGCTATTGGGGAGATCTCTGCTCTCAACCTCCAGGAGTGACCTTGGGGGGTCCCCAGCCAAGGTAGGAATCTCCACCCACACCCCCTCCAGAAGGGTTCTGTTGGAAGAACCTGCCCCTGTGAAAGGGGACTGTCCCCTTTGTGGGACACGGAGGATGTGGAGGGGTCACAGGGGTCACAGGGACACAGGACATGGGTGGTGACGTGCCGGGGTGGGGGGGGGAAACACACGTGGAAATACCCCCCTTCCTGCTCTTCTCCTCCCCCCTTCCTGCTCCGCCCTTTAAAGGCGCTGCCTTTAAAGGACCGTAGGCGGCTCCAGAGCCGGGATCGGGACACCAGGACTGGGGTCAGGATACTGGGAACGACACCTGAACACCAAGAGTAGGACACTTGGAGTGGTATCAGGACACCGGGAACGGGATCAGGGCACCAGGAATAGGACACCAGGACTGGGATCAGGACACTAGGAACAAGAGCAGAATACTGGGAATAGGACACTGGGACTGGGATCAGGACACCGGGAATGACACCAGGATAGTGGGAATAATACTGGGACCAACACCAGGACACCGGGGCTGAGAGTGGGACACTGGGAATGGCACCGAGACTGGGATCAGGACACTGGAACCAGCCCTGGGGCACCAGGAGTAACAGCGGGACACCGGGACCAACACCAGGAATGTCACTGGGACACCAGGACTGACACTGGGATCAAGAGCAGGACAGTGGGACTGAGGCTGCGACCAAGACCGGGACTGATCCCTGGAGACCAGACCTAAGGCCCAGTGTCTGTTGGGATTGAGAGCAGGACCAAGATCAGGACAGCAGGAGCAACACTGGGAGCAGAGTTGGGATACTGGGATCAAAACCAGGCTGATACTGGGACCAAAACCAGGCTGATACTGGGACCGCAGGAGTAACACCAGGACTGAGACCAGATGAGGGGGCAGCAGGACTGGGACCAGCACTGGGACTGGGACTGGGACTGCGACTGGGACCAGCAGAAGAACTGAGATTAAGACCAGTACTGGGACTGGGATCGGAGCTGACACAAGTATTGGGACCAGCACTGGGACTGAAACTGAGACCAGGACTGGAATTAGGATTGGGACCAGCACTGGGACTGAGGTTAGGGCTGACACAGGACTGGGATCTGGACTGAGACCAGCAGCAGGACAGAGATTAGGATTGGGATGGGGACTGGAAGCAGCACTGGGACTGGAATTAGGATCAAGACTGGAATTAGACTTGACATTGGGACTAGGACTGGGATCAGATTTGACACTGGGACTGGGACAAGCACTAGGGTGAGGATTAGGATCAGGATGAGGACTGGAACCAGCACGGTGACTGAGATTAGGATCAGAACTGGAATTAGACCTGACACCAGGACTGGAACCAGCACTGGGACTGGGACTGGGGCTGACACCAGGACCGGGCTGGGTGAGGCCGGTGGCAGCTCAAGGAGGCCTTGGGGTTCAGCATCGACGGTGGGGGGGGGAACACGCTCGGAGGGGTGGGAGGGGGACATGGACACACCAGGGGACACCTCAGGGACACCCCAGGGACACCCCAGGGGACACCCCGAGGTGGCTGTGCCCATAGGGGGGGACATGGACACACCGGACACACCTCAGAGACACCCTGAGGGACGACACCCTGAGGGACACCCTAAGGGACAATCCAGAGACATCCTGAGGTTGTTGTGCCCATGGGGGCTGGCACATGGGGTCCCTGTCCCTACTGGGGACACTTTGGGGTCCCTGTCTCCATATTGGGGTGGGATTGGGGGTCCCCACCCCTACAGGGGACACTTTGGGGCCCCTGTCCCCATATTGGGGTGGGATTTGGGGCCTCTGTCCCCATGGGGGGGGTGGGATTGGGGGTCCCCACCCCCACAGGGGACACTTTGGGGTCCTTGTCCCCATGGGGGGGGAGTCTTTTTCCCCATGGGGGGGGCTTTTTCTCCATGGCGAGGGTCTTTATCCCCATGTTCGGATGGGATTGGGGATCCCCACCCCCACAAGGACCACCCTGGGGTCCCCCTCCCCGTGTGGGGGAGGGCGGCAGGTCCCTCCCCCCCTTCCCTCCGCAGTGGGTGCCCCCCCCGCCCCTCCCTGACCCCGTTTGTTCCCCCTCCCCAGCCCCGGGGGTCTCGGCGGAGCTGCGGGAGCTGCGCCGGGCCTTGGAGGGGGGTCCCGGGCAGGGCCTGGCGGTGGCCGAGGGGCTCTCTGTGGGACGGGGGGGTCGCGCTGACCCCCGGCTTCGCCCGCCGGGCCCTCCGAGCCCTCGGCCCCCGCAGCATGGCTCGGGTGGAGTTTGCCTGGGGGAAGAGGGCACAGACCCTCCTCGACTCCTAGGTGCGTGAGAGGGCCAAGGGTGAGACCCCGGGGGTGGCGGGTGAGGAGAGGGGGGGGAGGTTTGGAACCCCCGGGGTGGCAGGTGAGGGGTCTGGGGTCCCCTGTGTTACTTGGGGAGCGGTGGGGGGCGTTTAGGACCATTTTGGGGGGAGGGAGTTGATGGGTTCAGGGACCCCCGGGGTGGAGGGTGATGGGTGGGAGGTCCCTTTTTGGGGGGTCAGTGGTTGTGGAGATCCCTGGGACCCTTTTGGGGGGATCACTGTGCCCCCCCCGTCCCCCTGACCCCCCCGTGTCTCTTTTTGGGGGGGGTGTCAATGGATGCGGGGACCCCCGTGTCCCTTTCCGGGGGTGTCACTGTTTCCCCCCCGCCCCCCTGACCCCCCTGTCCTTTTTTTTGAGGGGAGGTCAATGGGTGTGGAGACCTCTGGGACCCTTTTGAGGGGGGTCAATGGGTGAGGAGACCCCCTTGTCCCTTTCGGGAGGGAGCCACTGTGTCCCTGACCCCCTCCCCGTGTGTCACCCCCTCCCCAGGTCTCTTGGGGTCCCTGGTGCCCCCCGGGGCTCTGGGTCCCCGCACGCGCCTGGTGGTGGCGAGCGCACAGTTCTTTCAGGGGGGGTGGGCGACCCCCTTTCCCCCCCCGGGCCACCCGCGCCCGCCCCTTCCGCAGGGCCGATGGCAGCGACGTCAACGTGCCCGTGATGACCCGGGCGGGCACGTTCCGCTGCGGTGAGACCCCCCGTGTCACCTCTTGTATCACCTGTGTCACCCCCCCCCGTGTCACCCCCTGTGTCACCTCTTGTGTCATCCCCTGTGTCACCCGTGTCACCCCCCTGTGTCACGCCGGGTGTCCCTGTGTCACCCCCCCGTGTCACCTGTGTCACCTCCACTGTGTCATCCCCCTTGTGTCACCTGTGTCACCCCCACTGTGTCACCCCCCGGCACCCTTCATGTCATCTCTTATGTCCCCTGTGTCACCTGTGTCACCCTCCCATGTCACCTTCCCATGTCACCCCCCTGTGTCACCTCTTGTGTTACCCCCTGTATCACCTGTGTCACTCTCCCGACGCCCCCGTGTCACCTGTGTCACCCCCCTGTGTCACTTCTTGTGTCACTTCTTGTGTTACGTCCCTGCGCCCCCCCCCCCCGGCACCCCCCGTGTCACCTGCATCACCTGTGTCACCCCCCT
>NW_016690563.1:107901-110633 GCF_001604755.1 Lepidothrix coronata
GACACTTGGGGACACCTGGAGACACTGTGAGGGGAGAACAAGGACCCCCCAGACCCCTGGGGACACTTGGGGACACCTGGGACACTTGGGGACACCTGGAGACACTGTGAGGGGAGAACAAGGACCCCCCAGACCCCTGGGGACACTTGGGGACTGCCCCCTGCCCACCCCCTTCAGCTTCTCCCTGGAGACCACGTGGGACCTGCGGCCCCCCCTCAAGTCCTTGGGGGTCCTCAACCTCTTCGACCCCGAGGCCGCCGACTTCACCCCCCTCTCAGGTAAAGGGGGGGCTGGGGGTCCCTGGGGGGTCCAGTGGGGTCCTGGGGGTCCTTGGGAGAGTCCTTGGGGGATCCTGGGGGTCCTTGGGTGGGTTCTGGGGATCCCTGGGTGCATCTGGGGGGGTCTTGGGGGTCCGTGGGTTGCCTGGGGGTCTCTGGAGGTCCCTGGGTGGTCCTGAGAGTCCTGGGGGTCCTTGAGGGGGTCCTGGGGATCCCTGGGGCATCTGGGGGCATCCAGGGGGTCTCTGGGGGAGTCCCTGGGGGGTCCTTGGGAGGGCCCTGGGGATCCCTGGGGACATCTGGGGGGCTCTTAGGAGTCCCTGGGGAGTCCTAGGGGTCCCTGGGGGGCACTGGTGGGCTTGGGGGGAGCTCCAAGACCCCTCTTGGGTCTCATTTCCCTTCCCCCCTCTCCCCCTTTCCCACAGCTACCATCGTTTATTCCTGAATGGCCCCCCTGGAAATCGTCCTGGATCGGCCCTTCCTCTTCCTCATCCGGCAGACCCCCACGGGGATTTGGGGATTTGGGTTTGGGGGGGGGTCTGTGCCCCTTGGATTTGAGTCTGGGGGGGTTTCATGTCCCATTTATGTGGGTTTTGGGCGCCTCTTCCCCTTGGATTTGGGTCTGGAGGGGTCTGTGCCCCGCAGATTTGGGTCTAGGGGGGTTTCTGCCCCTTGGATTTGGGTCTGGGGGGGTTTGTGCCCCACGGATCTGATTTGGGGGGGCTCCATCCCCCTTGGGTCAGGGGTTTGGGGTCTGTGCCCCACAGATTTGGGTCTGGGGGGGCTCCCTGACCCCTCTCTCTCCCCACAGGTACCGTCCTCTTTGTGGGGCAGGTAATGGAGCCCTGAGAGCCCTACGGGAGGGGGGGTCACCCCACATCGGGGTCACCCCACATCAGGGTCACCCCACATCGGGGTCACCCCCACCTTGGGGACACTCCCACCTCGGGGTCACTCCACAGCTGGGGAGTCCCCCACGGAGTCTGTGAGGTCTGGAGAGTTGTATTTTATTGGGGAGAGTAATATATTGGGGGGGCCACCTCCATGCTCCAGGAGTAGGGGCAGTCGTGTCCTGGTGTGGGGTCACCCCTGTCCCGGTTTTGGGGTCAACGTCCCATCTTGGTTTTGGGGTCAATCGCGCCCCATATTTGGGGTCAAAGTCCCATCTTGGGTTTGGGGTCAATCGCGCCCCATATTTGGGGTCAAAGTCCCATCTTGGGTTTGGGGTCAATCGCGCCCCATATTTGGGGTCAAAGTCCCATCTTGGGTTTGGGGTCAATCGCGCCCCATATTTGGAGTCAAAGTCCCATCTTGGGTTTGGGGTCAATCGTGTCCCGGATTTGGGGTCAATCCCCTTTCATGGTGTTGGGGTCAACGTCCCATCAGCCCCCATGTCCCCTTTTTGAGGAAGCCCCTCTCCATTGCCCCGTTGCCCTGGTGACAGGCCGTGCCCATGTTCTCATAGTGACAGACCACGCCCCTAAAGTTGCCTTGAAAAAGAGACCACACCCCCATCGCCTTGGCAACTGGCCACACCCCCTTTCCATTGCCTTGAAAACCGGCCACTCCCTTGGTGACAGGCCACGCCCCCTTCGTCTGGAAGCCCCTCCCTGTTTCCTCGGTTTCTGTTGCCCTGGCTACAGGCCATACCCCCTTCTCGACAGGCCCCCCGTTGCCGTGACGACAGACCACGCCCCTCCCCGTTGCCTTGAAAACAGGCCACACCTTCTCCCGTTGCCATAGCGACAACCAACGCCCCCTTTCCATTCTCTTGCTGATAGGCCACGCCCTCTTTTACGAAAAGCCCCATCTCATTTATTTGTCCACAGGCCACGCCCCCTCATCGTTGCCACTGACTACAAACCACGCCCCTCCACTGTTTCCATGACAACAAGCCCGCCGGGCCCCTCCCCGCCGTCCTAAACCGGAAGCGGCGCGCTGTGCGTGGTGACGTCGCAGCCGAAAGCGGCGGCCCCGGCGCGGCGCTGCCGGAGCAGCCCCGTTTGACCCCCACCGCGGACCCCCCCGGGATCCCCCGGAACCCCCGCCCCGACCAACGCCACGGCCGAGGCCCCGCCCCCGGGACACGGCGCTATGGTGAGTTGGGGGGGCTCCGTGAGGGAATTGGGGGGGGGGTAAGTCACGTGACGGGAGCCACGTGGTGCACGGGGGGGCGAGGGGGATGATCGTGACCCAGGATGCGACCTTTGACCTTCTGACCCGGAGCTGGGCTCGGGTTCCCACGGCCCCACGTAACCGATCGTGATTTAACCCCCCTTCCCCTTCCCCCCCTCAAACCCACAGGAACCCTGACAATGAATGGGCATTGAGCCCCCACACGGCCCCCCCAAAACCCTCAGGGATCCCTTCATGAAACCCCCAACCCCACAGGGACCCCCCCATAACTTATACCCCTCTTAGACCCCCCAAAACCCACAGGGATCCCCCCATGGC
>NW_016690563.1:111988-114212 GCF_001604755.1 Lepidothrix coronata
CAATGACCCCCCCGGCCCCCCCAGATGCGGTTCATGCTGCTGTTCAGCAACCAAGGGAAGCTGAGGCTGCAGAAATGGTACCTGGCCACTGCCGACAAGGACAAGAAGAAGATGGTTTGGGAGCTCATGCAGGTGGTGCTGGCCCGGAAACCCAAAATGTGCAGCTTCCTCGAGTGGAGGGACCTCAAGGTGGTCTACAAGAGGTGAAGCCCCCTGCAAAAAACCCTGGGGAAATTGGGTTTTCCTCCCCGAAACGGCATTTCCCCCCCCCCCAAACAAAAGGGCGGTTTACAACAAAAAAAATGATGAAAAAGTGGGTTTTAACCCCAAAAAAGCGGTTTTTCTCCTGCCGAAAATCAGTTATTCAAGGAAAGCTCGCCTTGCAGCAGAGAAAAGCAGCTTGCCCGTCAAAAAAAGTGGCTTTTCCAAAAAAAAAGTAGGTTTTTCACCAAAAAAGGAGCTTTATTACCAAAAAAAGATTTTCAACAAAATAGAAGAGATTTTCCAATAAAAAACACAGCTTTTCCAAAAAAAAGATTCTCCACAAAAAAAGGAGCTTTTCCACCAAAAAAGAGCTTTCTCACCAAAAAAAGCAGCTTTTCCACAAAAAACCAGCAGCTTTTCCACAAAAAAAGCACCTTTTCGTAAAAGGAGTTTTTCCACCAAAAAGGGAGCTTTCCCACAAAAAAAGCAGCTTTCCCACCAAAAAAGCATATTTTTCCCCCAAAAAACCCACCTTCTTCCCAAAATCTGCCTTTCCCAGCAAAAATCCACCTTTCTCACCAAAAATCCAGCTTTTCCCTGAAAAATCCACCTGTTCCACCTAAAATTCTCCCAAAAAATCCACTTTTTTTTTCCCTCAGAAAAATCCCCCTTTTTCCCTAAAAATCCACCTTTTCCACCTAAAAATCCACCTTTTCCCCTAAAAATCCCCCTTTCTTCCCAAATTCCATCTTCTCTCCCAAAAAATCCATCTTTCTCATCCCAATTTTGACCCCTCTCAATACCTCAAGTTGAGTTGGCCATGAAGAGTTGACCACAAAGAGTTGGCCACAGTTGGGTTGGCCATGGTGGGTACAACCCTCCAACATTTGGGCGTTCCTTAGGTACACCCCCCATCTCTGGCTGGGTTTTTGGGGGTTCAGGGTCCCCCCCCATAATTTTGCCCCCTCCCAGTCCATTTTGATGCCTCCTGTGTTGGGTTGACCATAAAGGGTTGACCATAAAGAGTTGGCCATGAAGAGCTGGCCATGGTTGGGTTGACCATGGTGGGCACAACCCCCTCACCTTCGGGGGTTCCTTGGGGACACCTCCCACCTCTGAGTGGGTTTTTGGGGGTCCAGGAGACCCCCTTTTTACCCCCCACCCTCATGAACTTCAGTGAGGCTCTGTAGTGTCCCAGTGGCCCCTTGATTCCAGGAGTTTCTGCAGTGTCCCAATAACCCCTTGGTTCCATGAGGTCCTGCAGTGTCCTAATAGCCTCCTGATTCCACAAGGTTTCCCAGTGTCCCAGTGTTCCTTTTGTTCCATGAGGGTCTGCAGTGTAACAGGGTCCCTTTGGGGCCATAAGACCTTGCAGGGTCACACTGGCCCCTTGATTCCATGAGGTTCCACAGTCTCCAGAGGTTCCTTTAGTTCCATGAGGCCCTGCAGTCCCCAAATGCCCTTTGGATTCCAGGAGATATCCCATTGTCCCAGGGTCCCTCGTGCTTCAGAAGTAGCTGCAGTGGGACAGTGACCCCTTGATTCCATGAGCTCTGCAGTGTTCCAGGAATCCTTGGGTTCCAGGAGAGCCTGCAGTTTCACAAGGACCACTGGAACCCAGGAGGTTCTGCAGGGTCACAATGGCCCCTGGATTCTGGGAGGTTCAGAAATATCTCAGGGCTCCCTTAGATCCAGGAGGACACACATGTCACCAGGAACCCTTGGTTCCAGGAGATTTGACAGTGTCCCAGAATTCCTTTGATTTAATGAGGCCCGAGATTGTCCCAATGGACTCCTGATTCCATGAGCCCCCTCAATGTCACAGTGGTTCCATGAGTTCTTGGTTCCATGAGTTTCTGCAGCATCCCAGGGTTCCTTTTGTTCCATGTGTGACACCTGCAGTGTCACAATGGGCCCTGAATTCCAGGAGTTTTCCCAGGGTGACAGTGCTGCCTTGATTCCATGAGATTCCCCAGTGTCCCAGGGCTCCTTTGGCTCCAGAAGGCCCTGCAGTGTCACA
>NW_016690563.1:116716-118035 GCF_001604755.1 Lepidothrix coronata
GATGGGATGGGTGAGGAGGGGGCTGTTGGGGGGCATTTTGGAAGAGCTGTGAAGCTGGGGGTGCAGGCAGGGGTGCCAAGGGCTGTGGGGCAGAGCAGGGTCCTGCAGCCCGGGGCGCTGTGCTGGGCAGGGACTCTGCTGCCTGCCAGGGGCAGCTCTCAGCCGGCCCGGGGAGCTGCTCCCAGGGCTGGGGCAGAAGGGCTGTGGGCAAGGAGAAGTCCCTTGTAGGTGAGGGCAGGATCCTTTTGATGCCATGGTGTTGCAGGGTCAGACCTGCTCACAGCTCCAGATCACTACAAGATATTTAACAGGGAGGATCTGACCAAGCACACAAAGTCAGGGGCTTTGGGTAGGCACTGGGACAGAGAAATTGTTCTCTCAGTTTAGGAAGAAGCACTTAAATGCAAAGTCTTTTACTCTCAGAGATTAATAATTCAAGGGCTCTCAAAAATCAGACAGGGTCCTGGGCAGTGATGAGCCTTCCCTTGGGGGTCAGCACTCTCCCATCCCAGCCCTTTTCTTCTCTCCTGGAGGGCTTGTGTCCTGAACTGTCCATCAGAGCTGCGCCTCTGGGCTGGTACAGAGGAGATTTCTCACAGCTCCTCTGTCATCAAGAGAAGTGGTGTTATTAAACATTAATCTGTGTGTGAATTCATCTTCAAGGCAGCACAAGGTGAAACAGAGGGCAGATGGGGAACTGCCTGATGGACACTGCTGCTTTCCTGGCTCTGCACCAAGCCTCAGAGAGCTGGGCCCTTTTGCCTGTCTCTTCACACTGTCAGTCATAAAACTGAGGCTTTCAAAGCCTCAGATGAACATCTACCACAAGAACAATATAACAATGATTTGAGCCCCTGAAGTGATGATGGTGGAAAATAAAAAAAACCCAAATACTATTTTGAGGACATGCTAAGCCTCAGTTCTGTAGACCACACTCCTTAGAGTCATGAAAATGAATTTGTCCATAGAAGGTGGGTTACATCTGACATCCCCTGTGTATGTCACAAACCAGCTCCATGTCCCCACTACAGCAGAGCAAAGCTGAGTTCTACACAGCACATGGCCAGAGCTCCTGCTCCTCACACCACCCTCAGCCAGCACAAAACAGAAAAAAGGAAATGCATTTCAGTTTCAGTTTATTTCTAGGAAAAATGGGGCAGCTTTGCTCAGAAGGGTCTGTTCTTCCTTTTCTGCCTTTTCTGATTCTCGGATTCTATTTTTAACAGGACCCTTTGCTGTGAAACAGCAAATGCCCAAGAGCAGCTCCCTCCCCCAGTTTCTCCTCCTGGCATTGGCAGACAGGCGGGAGCTGCAGCTCC
>NW_016690563.1:122536-123861 GCF_001604755.1 Lepidothrix coronata
GGGTTTAGCCGAGGGGTTCGGGGGCTCCCGAGAGGCAGAGCCTGGAGGGGGGGGGGGAGTTCCAGGGCCCTGGCTGCACTGCGCAGGCGCGCCGGCGGAGTCCTCATGAGGGAACTGCAACTCCCGTGAGACCGCGCGCAATTCGCCATTTTCCCGTCCTGCCACAGCGCCCCTGCCGGCCCGGCGGACCGACCCCAGGGAAAGGGGATCCCAATGCCCCCTCGAACCCCAGAGACCCCCCAAACTCAGCACACAGAGACCCCACAGGGAGGAAGGCCCGGGGGTCCCCTAAAGTCCAGCAGTGGGGTTTGGGGGATCTCCCAGCCCACAGGGAAGGAGTCTTGGGGGTGCCTCCCGAAGTCCTGGAAGGAGATGTACCACATCCGGGTAAGGGGATCCCAGTGCTCCCAGTATAGCCCAGTGACCTCCCAGTGACCCTCAGTACGGCCCAGTAACCCCCTCAGTGACAACCCAGTGTGTCCCAGTGACCTCCCACTGCCCCCCACTATGGCCCAGTGATCCTCCAGTGAGTACCCAGTAACCCCCAGTGTGGCCCAGTAACCTGCCAGTGTCTCCTCGTGTGTCCTGGTAATTCCCCAGTAACTCCTGAGTCCCACTCAGTGCCCTCCCAGCATCCCTCAGTAACCCCCCCATCCCTCCCAGTGCCCCCTGGTTCCCCCCAGTGTGTCCCAGTATCCCCCAGGAACTGGGGACATGGGGAGGCCCTGGGGACATGGGAGACACGGGAGACACCAGGGGGGTCTCAGGGTGTCAAGGGGGGAACTGGGGACACCAAGAGGGTGCTGGGGACACCAAGGGGGGTTTCTGGACTCACCTGCTTGTGGTGCTGCCACTCCTCTCCTCCTCGAGACCCCATTAGCCCCCCCCAAATGTCCCCCAACACTCCTTTTCCCTTTAATCCCCTCCCCCCACAGATTCCTTTGACCCCCCAATACCTCCAAGAACCCTTTTAACTCCCCCAAATGCACCCAAAGCTGCCCCCAAACTCCCAAATCCCCATCCAAACTCCCCCAGATCCTCCCAAATCTCCCCCAGCTCCCCCCTCAAATCCCTTCCAGCCCCCCCAAAGAGGGATCACCTGGCACCCTGGGACAGGAACACAGTGGGCTGTACTGGTGGCACTGGGCTGTACTGGGAGGGCACTGGGGAAGCTCAGGTGTCCCATGACAATGTGGCCCAGCTCCAGGAGAGATCCAGGGAGCAGTGAAGAGGTCCTGGTCTGTCCTGGTTTGTACCCCCAATCCCCAAAGCCCCTCCTCAGCTCCCCCAGGACCCTCCTGGACCCCAAAGCCCCCCAGGCCCCT
>NW_016690563.1:125509-126695 GCF_001604755.1 Lepidothrix coronata
GGGCCACGGGCAGGGCCAGGGGTGAGGGACAGGCAGGGCCATTGCAGGGACACATTGTGAGGGCACAGCCTGTGGCACCAGAGCTACCCAGGGCCGGGGGCAGCCAGGGGTGTTGGTACCAGCCACTGCTGGGGCCCAGCAGAGCACGAGGCCTCTTGCAGACCCCTGGAGCAGCCTCCCACTTGCCAGCCCTGCCCTGGTGGGGTGACACTGTCCCCTCCCTCCAGGACACTCCCCCTGAAATCTTTGGGGGGCCTTTTGTGTATATTCCTGGTTGCTGATTGATGCTGGGGACCTGTGGGAGCCTCTGCAATCCCATCCATGGGGCACAATCTCCTCTCCAGAGCTTGACTCACTGCAGGCTTTGCAGGGAAATCTGTGCTTGCAACCTGAGTATGTCCCGACCCCTGCGCTGCCCCCAGGATATTTGGGACGCGTTCCCCCTTCCCGGGCACCAATGGGATGGGGAGGTGATTGTTCTCCTGATGTTGCTGCTCAGCCCCTGTCCCTGCCTTTCCTGCAGCTGTCGGGTGAGCGGAGCGGCCTCGATGGGAAAGTGGCGAGAGAAGCAAAAAGAGTAGGTGGGACCCCCAAGGGAGCGCGAGGGGCGCTGGGTCACCCCCAAAGGGAGCTGGTGGGAGCTGGGGTTTGGGGCACTGTAACAGGGAAGGGTGAATACTAAATTCAGGGGAAAAGCAGGTTCGAGAGATTCTGGAACGTGAATAAACCAAACACCGTTGCTAGTTGGCAAAAAGTAGCTATTTATTAGGAAAAGTGGCAGACAGGGAAAAAAAGGGGAAAAAACTACAGGCGCCTGAGGGAAAAGGATTAGGGCGGAGGAAAAAGTACATAAAAGACCCTAGGAAGGAGACTTCCCCCCCCCATACTCACCCAGATGTCACCTGTAAGCAAGTCTTACCCATCCTAACCAATAATGAAGTCTCTCTCCAGCAGTGCATGTTCCTGGGGGGGAGGGGGGTGGCAGGCTCCCACTCCAGCAGGCGTCCCCGCTAAAAGCAACTTGGTCCATCGTGAAGAGCCTGCCCCCCGCCAAGAAGCGTCTCTGCCTTTATAAAGTTTTTTGAGAGCACCTGCCCCGGGGAGGTGTGGCCAGCACCGCCCCGTCAGGGGCTCTCAATCCCACCCTCTTGGTTATGTAAGTGCACCCCTCCTGCGCATGCGTGAG